>NW_010442022.1:0-304 GCF_000710305.1 Buceros rhinoceros silvestris | reverse complement strand
TGTTAAGTAATTTACAGACTGAATATCTTGAGATTCTTCCACCTTTCCTGCATAGACCAAAGAGAAACTTGTGTAAATTCTCACTTTATTACCACACCTGTTAGAAATCACTGCTACAACTGAGGTGTGAATAAATGTGGCTGTACTATACCTAGTAAGAAATATGTACGTAGCAGCCTCAATGTAAGTGCATCACCGCTGCTATAAACCAGACACAACTACTTTGGTGACATTCGCTGTTACCGTACGTTGACAAGTTCCCATTTAATTTACTACATATGGTTCCACGTCTCCATAGCTACTC
>NW_010442021.1:0-304 GCF_000710305.1 Buceros rhinoceros silvestris | reverse complement strand
TGTTGCTGTCACCAGTGGCGTGGATCCATCTACACCTCCCTGTGCAGCCCAGACCCCACGAAACACCCCAGCCCTGGGGTGCAGGAGGAGTGTCTCTGGTTTTGCTGGTGTGCTGCTGCCAAGGGTGGCTGGAATGCAGCTGCTGGCACTGGCGTAGTAGCAACTCTCCAAGCGAGAATTCGGACAATTTGTTTCATATTTTCGGTCTGACTCAGGGTGTGTTGGGTGCCAGGCAGCAATCCCTGGGGCGGTGGTGCAGAGGCTGATAGCCCTTAGTGCTGCACCCACCACCTGCGCTGGCTGT
>NW_010442020.1:0-304 GCF_000710305.1 Buceros rhinoceros silvestris | reverse complement strand
TCATCCCCCCTCCCCGACACGGCTTTTGGGGTTAGGGATGGGGATGTGCCCCGTTTGCCACCTGGCTGGCCCCTCCAGTGGCCCTGGCTGGCAGATCGCTGTCTGTCCCCTATACAAGGACAAAGTGGCCAACGTGCTGCTGCTGTGCAGGGAGGCCGGAAGGAGCTGGCATAGAGCTGGCAAGACCCAAAAAAGGGCAGAAAAAGGAGTAAACTGGTTGTGCTTTGCTTTCCCCAGCATCATGGGGAGGAGGGGACACATCCAGCTCTCCTTGCATCTCCTTGTCCCTGCAGGGGAGAAGGAC
>NW_010442019.1:0-304 GCF_000710305.1 Buceros rhinoceros silvestris | reverse complement strand
GGAATTGACTCCAGCCTACACATCATATAATGACATCAAGGCAATCAGCTTTGGCATAACCAAAGTTACACAGCTCTGAGTTGGCTCACGATTAGTGCTAGCCAACAGCTGGTCCTCTATGTGCAGAAGGATCTGTGTTTACCCACTACGAAGACAAAAAAGACAGAGCACCTTACACAGGCTTCCCTCACTCTAGAGATGCGCTGACTACCTCCTGGTGCACAGACGGGCACAGTGAAAAGCATCACCAAGCAGCAGCTACAGAAATCAGAGCTGCTCTCCCACTGCAACAATACAGCTTGGT
>NW_010442018.1:0-304 GCF_000710305.1 Buceros rhinoceros silvestris | reverse complement strand
TGTGCTAAGGTAATCCTGCTTCTTTTAGACTTTCAGACTCATTTTTTTCTGTTTTTGTTTGTTTGTTTGGGGGTTTTTGAGGGGGAAACAGGGAAGCAGAAATAAAAAGATGAATTCCATCATCGCATTAGCTAAGTTGTTTTGGAAAAAAATTAATAATTTCAAATTTAATTTTTTCATGAACACTTAAAGAGAACACAAAAGTATTTTCAAGAAATATATAGATCATGTTTTTCTTGAAACTTTATGGCAATCCAGGAAAGAAAAATAAAAGACCTCTGGACAGAAACAGTGCTAGGAAAAA
>NW_010442017.1:0-304 GCF_000710305.1 Buceros rhinoceros silvestris | reverse complement strand
ACAGCCGAGGGACACGGAAAGGTGCAGCATCCACCTTCATCCATGCAGCCTCAGGCAAGGTCAGACCCCAGGCAGGGTGCGATGCTCAGTTACCCTGGAGCCTGTGGTGGCACACAGTGATGGTCCCAGCCTGAGGAGCAGCAGAGGCACCCGGAGGTGGCCCGAGCTGGCGGTGGGGGTGCCGAGCCCTCAATCCTTTGATACTCAAATATCTCTAGTGGAGGCCGGGATCGGTCTCAGCTATTTCAGTCCCAGCCTGTCACCTTTTCCAGCCCTCCTTCCAAACAGCTTCAGCAGCATATCC
>NW_010442016.1:0-304 GCF_000710305.1 Buceros rhinoceros silvestris | reverse complement strand
CAATAGGTTGCTAACCATTTCTTCTTGGATTGTGGGGCCTTCATTCCACTCCTCATCTCTATCTTCCAGCTCAAGGGGTTGGGCATTCAGGGAACAACCGGTCTTACTGTTAAAAGTAAAGAAGGCAAAGTAAAGGGGGGCAAGTAAAGGGGCAAAGAAGGGATTCAGTACCTCAGACTATTCCTCATTCTGGCTCACTCTTTTTGCCCCCCCCACATCCAGTGAAGGATGGAGATTCTCCTTAAGCTCTTCTTTTTTCTTAATGTATTTATTGCCTCTTATTGTCTTTTATGGCAGTGGCCAG
>NW_010442015.1:0-304 GCF_000710305.1 Buceros rhinoceros silvestris | reverse complement strand
AAAAGCCGTAGTGATGCTCGACCACCTGCCTCACTCATGGCCAAGGGCAAAGCGGCTCCCTGGGGACCTGGTCCTGCCACAGCCCCAGAGCAGCTGCCCAGCAGCCCCCCCAGGAGAGAGAGGTTTCCCCCGCAGTGCCGGTCCCAGTGCAGGGAGTGGTACCGAGCCCCGTGAGCGATCGATTGGGTCAGCTGAGCTGCGGCCTCCGTGGCAGCGAGAAATCATTAACTCGGGACACAGGAGAGAACGTGGCCGTGCCCGCTGGCAACCCGCCACGGGGAGGGGGAGACCTGGCTGCCCGCTC
>NW_010442014.1:0-304 GCF_000710305.1 Buceros rhinoceros silvestris | reverse complement strand
CCTGATCCCCAAGCCCCTGCCCCAGCCTCCACTCTCACAAACCCATCAGAAGTTTCTGAGCTGGGAGAGAAAAAATACATCAGGCTGATTCTTGCTGCCCTTCCCGTCAGGAAACATGCCCAGGGCGGCGGTGGAGGTGGCACTGCCGGACTTTGGAGCCAAGCTCTCTGTGCAGCCTGACTTTTCACCAGGTTGGGATCCCCTTGGATCCACCTGTTTCCCTCTCAAAAGCAGCTCCCGGAAAACAAAGGAGATGAACAGCAGGCAGCCCGCCACTCCCACCCAACCCACCTGCTTAACTGCC
>NW_010442013.1:0-304 GCF_000710305.1 Buceros rhinoceros silvestris | reverse complement strand
GTTAGAATTTGGTACCGAGTTCTTCCAAGACTTTTAAAATTAATTTACGTGCGCACGCAAACGGGATAGATCAACACTGATAGCACTGGGCAACAGAAAAAGGTTCAAATAAAACAGAATGGAACTAAATGGAGTAACCGGACTTATAGCTGCGTTTAGAGGTTTTAAAGAAAACCTGAAGTTTGGGTTGACTCAAAGGATGTGCTTTGAAGGATGAAGAAAGAACATGTAGTTTCATTGATGAGGAAGATGAAAGGGAACCACATTTCTGGTTTCAGTGTATAACTCTCGTCTATGAGATGAC
>NW_010442012.1:0-304 GCF_000710305.1 Buceros rhinoceros silvestris | reverse complement strand
GTCAAAGAAGGTGCAGTTATGGACATAAACAGAATATTTGAAGGCTAATCAACGCCAAGTTGGTCCCAAGGCTAGTCTAGACTAGCCTATCTTTTACGCTGGCTCATAGCTCCACTCACTACCACACTAGTCTTCAGCTCTTGTGCAGTCCCCTCCCAGTCTCCGGACCCAGTCAGCATGCTAAACCAGTTGCTCAGACATCAGGTCTCAAACACACAAGAGTTTCCTGAAAGTAACTGGACTACAAAAACTGCTTCCAGGGGAAGAACTAGGTGTCAGCTCCCACTGAGGCAGAGTGATATTC
>NW_010442011.1:0-304 GCF_000710305.1 Buceros rhinoceros silvestris | reverse complement strand
CGGCACCGTGGTCTTTTATTGGGCCGGGAGCATTCTTGCTCAATTTCAGCAGGCAGAACCCACCCCCGGCCGAGGCAGAGGAGCCTCTGGCGCACGCTGTTTAACACCCGCTTCCTCCTCCGCTGCCTTCGTGTTGAGAAACATCCTTCCTTTTCCTGCCCGGGATTAAGTACCCGGGTCTTTCAGTTCCCTGGCACCGTCCCTGTGTCCGAGACACCGAGACAAGGCTCTGGGACCATCCGGCCACTTCTCAGAGCCTCTTTGTCAGAGCAGGTTGAACAGGACCAGCCCCTTCCCCGAGCCC
>NW_010442010.1:0-303 GCF_000710305.1 Buceros rhinoceros silvestris | reverse complement strand
TGCCTCTTCTTTCCACTCTTGCCACTAATCATAAAGTAAAAAGTCTACTCTGCCACACGGAAGATCTTTACTGTCCCAGTACAGTGAAGAAAAGTTCTTGTTGCCAAGGTGACTGTTTCAGGATTTCTCTCTTCTGTCTTTCTCCTGAACTGAAAGCGGGTGCCCAAAGAAGCAGCGTTGTTGGGCTGTGGTATAGTGTTATTAAAGAGGTTTGGGCCAGAGGCGGGCACAAAATTGGAGCTGGGAGCTGCATTTCTCAGTGCCAGTTACAGGGGTGTCACCGGTTTGGCCGAGGTAAAACAC
>NW_010442009.1:0-303 GCF_000710305.1 Buceros rhinoceros silvestris | reverse complement strand
GTACTCAGCCAATAAGGTAGAAAAGAGTTCTAACAGTTGGTAGTCCACAACAAACATGGTAGCGTCCACATGACTGCCACGCAAGTGGGGACCCAGTCACACAACGAGACTGAGGAACGTTAGCCCATCAATAGGTACTCGCTTGGTGTAGCAATAGTACATCAGCGCGGTAGCAAGGTCGTTCAGTTGGAGTTTTAGCACTCCCTCCTACCCGCTCTGCCCTCGGTGAGTTTAAAGCGGGACTCCAGCCCTCGGAAGCGGGTTGCTGTGTTGTGCCTCTTGCCTAGGGAACTGAGTTGGCTG
>NW_010442008.1:0-303 GCF_000710305.1 Buceros rhinoceros silvestris | reverse complement strand
GTGGGATGACTTGCACAACTGGAGTGCTGCAGTGAATGGCTATAAACTCTGCAGAAGGGATAGTCAAGGAAAAAGAGGTGGTGACGTAGCCCTGCCTCACTTATTGATTGTGAACAGAAAAGGAATTGTGGATAATGTGATGGTTGGAGGCTGTCTTGGACATAGCAATTATGAAATGATAGAGTTTTTGATTCTTGGAGAAATAAGGATGGGAGTCAGCAGAACTGCTACCTTGGATTTCTAGAGGGCAGGCTTTGACCTGTTTAGGAATCTGGTTGACAGAGTCCCTTGGAAGGCAGTCCT
>NW_010442007.1:0-303 GCF_000710305.1 Buceros rhinoceros silvestris | reverse complement strand
ATACTTCCCATTCACACTCAATAGCAAAAAGCCCTTCTTCAACCAAATAAAATGGCCAGCTAGTTCACACTGGAAATGCTAGGCATGGCCTGGAAAGAAGGCACAGAGGTAGCTGATAGCAAAGGCCGGAATGCTATTGGCTTTGCTGCAATTTTACACATGCAGAAAAGTGATTCATTTCTTAAGTAAATTATTCTCAAAAACGGAAAAGTCTTTACTTCTTAAATGTTACAATGATCTCCATGGAAGAACTGAAAAGAAAAACCTATTGAATACCTTTTCTGTCAGGAAAAACACTCCAAG
>NW_010442006.1:0-303 GCF_000710305.1 Buceros rhinoceros silvestris | reverse complement strand
TTTCACTAAAACTACTTCAGCCATAAGAAGTTTTAGAATTTCTTTGGGGGAAAAAAGAGTTAAATTTATCGTAGCTGTATTGCAAGCATTTGATAAGTGAGATCCAGCCTTTGCCACTCCAGGTGGCAAAGCATTGTGATCCTATACAACGATGTTCATAATCAAAGAGTTCAGCTTTACTCTATTAAATTCAGTCATGAAAGAACTAGAAATTTCACTGTAAAATATGGCTCCCTTAGATATCTTTCTATATATTCTTTTCTGTATGTGTGCTGCTTTTGTAGTATGCTCAGTGGAGACTAC
>NW_010442005.1:0-304 GCF_000710305.1 Buceros rhinoceros silvestris | reverse complement strand
CCGGTGGTGTCGGAGCCGCATCTCGGGGGACCAGCGCCAGGCTGGCGTTGGTGGGACCAGCTCAGCGGCGGCAGCGCCCGGGCAGGCGGCGTTTGCACCGGCACACGCAGGAAAAACTGGGAAACCCCACAAATGCGAAACAAAGGCTGGGGCGGAGGGAAGTGCCCAAAAAGGCAGAAAATTGGCGGGTCGGGAAGAGCTCACGTGCGGAGGGAGCCCACGGCGGCATCCCATGGGATAGCACCACAGCAACCGATGGGATCCCACCACGGCATCCCCCGGGACCCCACCAGGGCTGCCCTGC
>NW_010442004.1:0-303 GCF_000710305.1 Buceros rhinoceros silvestris | reverse complement strand
CTCTGCACACTAACATTAACTCAGCAACCACATGTGAAGCTGGGAAGGGCCAAAGGGGCAGAGGCTGCATATCTGCAAAGCACTGGCTGCCCAGATCCTGTGTGGATCAGTGCTGCCATCCAGCATTTTGCTTATCTCCCCAGATTGGTGAAGATATGGCATGGCCACAGGGTAGCATAGAATGGGGTTGGTGACTTTGGATACTGATGTTTTCCATATACCCACATCACCAACTTCCTCTGCTATGATGCGTGTAACCAGACAAAGAGACACCATCCAGTGACCAATCTTCAGCCTCTATGG
>NW_010442003.1:0-303 GCF_000710305.1 Buceros rhinoceros silvestris | reverse complement strand
GCCCCCTGAGCTAGACAACAAGAAAGGGGAGCAGAGAGAAGACCCCACAATCCCAGAGGAAATGATCAGTGACTTGTTACACCACTCAGACGTGCACACTCCGTCTATGGGGCCAGACAGGATCCAGCCAAGGGTAGCGAGGGAACTGGTGAAAGTGCTCACCAAACCACTTCTCATTATTTACCAGCGTCCTGGCTAACTGAGGAGGTCCCTGCTGGCTTGGAGGTTAGCAGGTGTGATGTCCATCTACAAGAAGGAGGATCTGGCAAAAACCAGGCCTGTCAGTCTGACCTCAGTGCCAGA
>NW_010442002.1:0-303 GCF_000710305.1 Buceros rhinoceros silvestris | reverse complement strand
AGGGGAAAGTGAGAAAGAAGGGGAGCGAATCAACAGGAAAAACTACTTTCACACGCAGCTTGGGGAAGGGTCTTTGTGTGCGGGGCTTGCCGGGGGAGCTGGAAGGGCCCGTGCTGCTCCCCCACCTCCTGGAAGGGCAAAGCGGCTGTGGGCAGGCATGCTCAGGAGCACGGCCATGCGGAGCAGGACCCTTGCCCTGCGGTGGACAAGAGGGGCAGACAGACAGGAGTCCTGCAGGTGTCCCCCAAAATAAGCCTCTCCAGTTTAACCCCCTTTTTGCCGGCAGAGTTGCATCGGCTGGCG
>NW_010442001.1:0-303 GCF_000710305.1 Buceros rhinoceros silvestris | reverse complement strand
CCGGGGCAAACGTGAGCGGTTCGGGGGTGGGGGGGGGCTGGAGGCTGCTCTGGCCTTGCACCCACAGCCAGGAAGGAGGCGGTGGCCCGGCTGTCCTGCTATGCCACCTAGTGGGGTGCTGGCTGGGAAAATCCCTGGACACCCAGGCAGCCTCCGGCAATTCCCCAGCAGGACCCTGATTTTCCCTCTCCCAGGACAGCGCGGAATCACCCCACTCACTTTTTGGCAATTTCTATTCCACAGCCCTTTCCAGCCAGTGGAAGGGGACACCAGGGCGGGTCCCTTCTGGCAGGACTGGACAGG
>NW_010442000.1:0-303 GCF_000710305.1 Buceros rhinoceros silvestris | reverse complement strand
CACCAAGGACAAGTCCTGCCTGACCAACCTTCTATGATGAAGTGACTATATTGGTGGACAGGGGGAAAGCTATGGATGTCATCTGATTTCTGTAAAGCCTTTGACACTGCCCTTCACAAAATCCTTCTCTCTAAATTTGAGAGATATGGATTTATCTGATGGGTGGTTTGTTTGGTGGATTGGTTGAATTGTCATATCCAGGGGGTAGTGGTTAATGGCTCAATGTCCAAAGGGAGATTGGTGACAAGTTGAGTCTCTCAGGAGTCTGTACAGGGATCAGTGCTGTTTAATATCTTCATCAGT
>NW_010441999.1:0-303 GCF_000710305.1 Buceros rhinoceros silvestris | reverse complement strand
AGGTGTTCAAGAGCACAAAAGCTCACAGCAGCGGGAAGAAGCTGGGGCTGATCCCCTCCTTCCTCCCCGCAGCTCCAGCTGCCCCCTCCAGCGCTCAGGGTGCTCCTGAGCCCTCCCAGCACAGCAGGGCAGCTGAAAACAAACTTGTCAAACAACACGGGGAGTGTTCTCTGTCGACTTCATGTACGGAAAAGGCACAGAGCAAGTAGGGGGTGAGGCAAGACCACCGCAGCCAGACTGGCGCAGGTTACCAGGAGCCTCGGAACGATGCTCCTCAGGGCCAAAATGTTGTTAGCACGAGCG
>NW_010441998.1:0-303 GCF_000710305.1 Buceros rhinoceros silvestris | reverse complement strand
CTTTATACCGGGCAGGAATTTTAAGTTGCTCCAGCAGAGTGTAAATATTTGGGCTATGGCTGACAAGGAAAATTTATGTGCTTGGAGAGAGACAAAAAAATTCCCCCCCTCCCTGGGGGTGGGTGGCTTGGGTGCTCCTAAACCCCTTGGGTCCTGCCAGGAGGCTCCTCTGCAGAAAGCACCTCTCAGCCCCCTGCCATGGGGGTGTCCCACCTCCCACCCCAGCCCCTGGCCACCACAGGGACCTGGCCAGAAAGGAGCAGCCCTGCGGGTCCCCATTGCTCCCCTGGGTATATCCCAGTT
>NW_010441997.1:0-303 GCF_000710305.1 Buceros rhinoceros silvestris | reverse complement strand
GCTCTCTGCTGGGCTGCGGGGCCAGGCTGGTGTCACAGCCCTGACCGGGGAACTGAGTCCCACGGGACGGGGCTGGAGCATGGGGGAAAACAGGGGATTGCCCAACCCACAACACACTCGCAGCCACCGCAACGCAGGCAGCTGTTGTGCAAACAGCTGTTTACTACGGGATTTGTAGCATGCATTTCATCGCCAGCAACATGGTCCTCAGCACTCACACAACCCCACGCTGTGAACAACCATGGGACCAGCGCAGCCCCCACCCCGATGTTCCCCAGAGGCAGGGTGGCCCCAGGGCCACAG
>NW_010441996.1:0-303 GCF_000710305.1 Buceros rhinoceros silvestris | reverse complement strand
GCGCTGGTCTCTCTCCGCCGAGGGCCTGGCTTTGGCAAGGGGGTTCTTGCACCCTCTGGCAGCCGGGATTTGGGTTGCGTGTGCTGGAGGCAACTCTGCTGTGTGTGGTTGGAGCAGTGGGTGGGTGGGGTGTGGGGAGAAAGGGGTGAAGCGTTCACAGGTTTTGGGGCAGGGAGAGGTGTCCGTGAGTCGTTGTGGAGTGGAGGCCCCCGGCTTCATTTTGCTGGTCTAGTTTTCTCTCGGAGTTTGTGGCCCTGGGCTCGTGCGATGTCATTTGACGCTGTTGTTGTTTTTGCAGCGTGC
>NW_010441995.1:0-303 GCF_000710305.1 Buceros rhinoceros silvestris | reverse complement strand
CAGCCCCAGGAGGAACAACAGGGGCACGGGCTCAGCTCTGCCAGTCAAGAGGAAGATCCCGGGAGAGTCCCTCATTAACCCTGGCTTCAAGAGGTGGGTGCTGCCGCCGGGCCCGTGCTGGGGCTGGGCTGGGCAGAGAGCCAGGGGGAGCGGGGGGGCCGGTGGGCTGTGATGCTCCCTCCATCTTCCAGCAAGAAGGCGCCGTCGGGAGTGGATTTCAAGGACTGCTGAGCCATGCTGTCTGGGGTGGCCGCCCTGCCAGAGCCTCGTCAGCCGCCTGCGTGGCTGGTGGAGGAGGTTTCG
>NW_010441994.1:0-303 GCF_000710305.1 Buceros rhinoceros silvestris | reverse complement strand
CATGAACTGCTAGATCTTTCAGGAGAGCACATTTTAACTCATTGTTTGCTATCCAATGATCGAGTTCATAAGTTCGGCGTTTTCAGAAAGGTTTTATATTGTTGGTGTTTATTGCAAATCGCCTTTTTATGTCATTAATCGGCAAATGAAAGCAATTGTCTTTAGTAACCAGCCAACCAGCCTTGGAGAATGAAGACAAATAAAAATCAACAACTCCAGACATAATTGTCCTCTGTCAGTCCTTCTTTCCTACGTATAATTAATGTGGTTGGGTATTTGACAATGCTGAGGACAACAATATTT
>NW_010441993.1:0-303 GCF_000710305.1 Buceros rhinoceros silvestris | reverse complement strand
GGTTCCCAAAATCAAGCTGAAATAGCAAAATATCTGAGAGATTAAGAGACAAACAAAAATGTTTGTTTTAATCGCATCCTCTGAAACACCCTCCATCGAGTTGTTACCACCTCTGCAAGTCAGCTGTGAGCAGTGACTGCGGCAGAACGGAGGGCTCCATCATTCCCAGAATTACCCATCCCTGGACACTAGAGAGCAGCCGTTCTCCAGCACATTAAACACCGCACAGTGCTTTTCCCTCTGCTTTCTGGAGAGAAAACCAACCACTACTGACACCTTGGTGTACTCTACAGAAAAAAAAAA
>NW_010441992.1:0-303 GCF_000710305.1 Buceros rhinoceros silvestris | reverse complement strand
GTGAAGTCTAGTGCTTCCAAGAGCCGAGGACCCATCGCTTTCATTAGAGTGAATTCCTGTGATTTAATAAATGCTCAGAGCGGTTGTTGCTATGGTCCCTGTGGACACACAGCGGAAGCTTGACGTTCTGAAAGTCTCCAGCTTTCAGTTGTCTCTGCAATCTGAGGGCAGACTGCAACAGAGGAGGGAAAAAATAAGGGAAACTGAGACATGAGAAGTGAAGAAACATGATTAGAAGGGTTTTGGTGCAAAAGGCAGATAAGCCCAGCTGTGGGCTGGACCTGAACACTTTGCATCATTGGT
>NW_010441991.1:0-303 GCF_000710305.1 Buceros rhinoceros silvestris | reverse complement strand
ACAAGAGCCTTCTCCAGAAAGCTGTCTCCACCCCGTCCCCAGCAACAGCAATTCATAAGCTGAAAAATAAATCAATAACCACAGTTAATGAATTGAAGATGTCTGTGTTTAAAATGTATCAGGAAAAAAGCTGTGAGCTGGTCGTGGTTGGCTTACCGATTGTGAGCAGAGGCGGGGAGCACTCGTTTCTGAGAAGTACCTTCTCTTCTTTCTTTTTTTGGAGATATTTTGTTTGGTTGAAGCTGGTCAGAACTTGAGAGGAGACGAAGGTTGGCAATGTGTTCAGAGACTCCCCCCAGGTCT
>NW_010441990.1:0-303 GCF_000710305.1 Buceros rhinoceros silvestris | reverse complement strand
CCATCACAGGTACATTTCTCATTCCAAAACTAACCTTTTGCAGCAAAGAGAAAATTTTGAACATGTTCCAATGGTCATCAAGGGGAAAGGGCACTTCAAGAATAGGCAGAAGCCTTTTTTCCGCCTGCATTGACTCTTATTTCCGAGGATCCTGGATGAACCTGTGCAGTGGAAGAGGTCAAGGAAAGTGAGTATGGGATACCTGTAAGAAATGTGCTTGATTCGAGGAGCCAGTGCTGCCCCTGGAATTCAGTCTGCCCCGTGCACCGAGTACTAAAGCCAACATCTTCACCTCCCCCAGAG
>NW_010441989.1:0-303 GCF_000710305.1 Buceros rhinoceros silvestris | reverse complement strand
CTCTCTGGGGTTTGGCCTCGGGAAGGGCTAGTCCTTCCAATCCTTCTTGATGGTGAGGTTCCACTCCCAGGACAGGTGGTCAGTCTTATCGTCATCTGTGAACTTGGATTTGATGCTGTAGCTGCCCCGGGCCAGCACGCCCTTGGGAGCTTCCTCCATGGGGGTCAGAAACTCGTACTCCTCTGCTCGGGGGCCGTAGCTCCCCACCATGTACTCGGTCTTGTCAACTAGAAGGAGAAAAAGCGGTGGCGGAGCCGTTCAAGAGCCCCCCTGTGCATGGGGCAAGGCCAAAGCGAATGAAAG
>NW_010441988.1:0-303 GCF_000710305.1 Buceros rhinoceros silvestris | reverse complement strand
GGACGTATAATTCCCCTCTCTTCTGCTGAAGTGTTCTTCAGTGTCTCCCTGCCGTTACCACATTTAAAACACCAGGTAGTACATACAGGCTGGTGGAGATTGTCACGGCTGCCTGAAACCACCACTGAGCTCCTCTCTGGTGTGTGGTTGGTTGCCTTACTCTCTGCGTGGTGTGGTTTGGGACATGCCACTGTCCATGCTGTTAAATTGCAGCCCTTTACCGAAGGGATATTAAAGGAAAACGTGCCCAGCAAACTCCAGAGTTGCTGCTCTCCTCCGAGAGCCTCCTGCTGCTGCTCTCCC
>NW_010441987.1:0-303 GCF_000710305.1 Buceros rhinoceros silvestris | reverse complement strand
GTGGGGAGGGGGTGGGCAGGAAAGTGATCCCAGCACTCACCAAAGTCACTGGAGCACATTTGCTCCATCATGCCGTCCGCCTTGTGCTCCATCTCACACTGGGTGCAGATCTTGGACACTGCAGTGAGAGACCAACCACTGTCACAGCTCCCTGCTCCTGATGCCTGTCACCCAGGCTAGCTCCACAGGGACATGCTAGGAGATTCCTGGTAGCTCCTCTGGGTAGCTGTGCTGGGTAGATGTGGGGGGCATGGAGCACCTTTCTGGCCAGCATCCCACCACCCCTCTGGAAGGGGCTGGGGT
>NW_010441986.1:0-303 GCF_000710305.1 Buceros rhinoceros silvestris | reverse complement strand
TGCAAGCAGCCCCCCATCTGGAGCCCCCACGGGTTTGATAGCAATGGCGATGTACATTTATTTGCCCATTTTCTGATGGCCTTTGCACATCAGAAAAAAAGAAAGTTCTCCAGTGCCAGGAATCCTCCCTGCGCTGCCATGGCCAGGGCTCACCAGAGCAGGGCCCAAAACCACGCTCCGTGGTGCTGAAATTCTGACAGGCAAGGCAGGATGGTGCCGTCCAGACCACCTGGGAAGGTGGGATGGGTCACGGGAAAGAAAATATGGGAGAGCATCAGGGCTGTAGAGGCTGGTGCGGCCTGG
>NW_010441985.1:0-303 GCF_000710305.1 Buceros rhinoceros silvestris | reverse complement strand
GATCAACTAAAATTCCATTATTACGAGAAAAGCGACACACCTGGTAAGTCTCCCTTTAACGTATTCTGAAAACCACTTTTAGTATGATTTCATGAAAGACTTTAGAAATACCAGAGGAACAATTTGGTTTTGCATTTTAAAGCTGCGTCGCCATCACGATCAGTCTCGGCTGTGAAGCTGGCACTTTTGAAATGTTCTCATTGCTTCTTAGAGGCAGCAGAAGCTGCGTATGGGCAGTGGCTGAGCCTCTGCAAACATGCACAAGCGTTCAAAACAGAAGAGGTACACCTTCATTTTACCAGC
>NW_010441984.1:0-302 GCF_000710305.1 Buceros rhinoceros silvestris | reverse complement strand
CAGTCCCAGCACAAAGCTGGATGCCTGCGAGCTCTCGGTCAATAAAGTTCATCGCCAGGCGAGGTGACAATCGGAACTACAACTATCGCCAGATCCAGATCGGGTGTTGGTATCTGACTGTCCTGGAGCAGAGAGAAGCTGGGTCTAGCGGTCTCATTCTTCCCTTTTCCCACCCTAGACAAACAAGCGGTTACCTCCACCTGGGGAGGTGTCAGCTGACGGACTTTGTGCCATTAACAGAAGTGATCAGCCTGTCTACAGTTCTCCCCACATGCATGTCTACACCGATGACGTCATGTAAA
>NW_010441983.1:0-303 GCF_000710305.1 Buceros rhinoceros silvestris | reverse complement strand
CCCTCAAACCACACACTGGGTTCGGGTCCCTCAGAACACCGCAGCCCGCCCGGGGCACCAGGGCTCCAGCTGGCACCTGGGACCAGGCAGGTGTTTGGCAGGAAGGAGCCACAATTTGGCCTCAGTTTCCAACCTGACCCCTGGGAAACCACTTTGGGGAGCTGAAATCCTGTGTGGGGCCACATGCACCTTCTCCAAGGAGCTGCTGGAGTGGGGCACGCACCCATCTATGGGGCTCACACGCAGCCAGGTAGCACCCCCCAACCATGGGGTGCCCAACCAGCCACAGGGAACCCACCTTGC
>NW_010441982.1:0-303 GCF_000710305.1 Buceros rhinoceros silvestris | reverse complement strand
TTTGACTCAGAGCCGGTGTCGCTGACAGTGCCGGGGGACATCTCCTGGAACGATCCCCGCTTCATGGAGATGGTGGCCGAGCAAGCGCTGCGGCACTACAAGCAAAACACTATGTGAGTGCTGGGGACACCCCCCGCCAAATCCCCATGGCAGTGCTGGAGGGGGGCGCCACACCATGGCTCACCCCCTCTTGTTCTTCATCTGGCAGAGAGTAGCTGGGCGATGCTCCGCAATGCAGAGCCACCAAGCCCTGTCCCTGTGCCTTGGGGAGGGTGAATGCTGCTGCCACTCCCCCTTCACCGC
>NW_010441981.1:0-303 GCF_000710305.1 Buceros rhinoceros silvestris | reverse complement strand
CTCCCAGTTGGGCCCATCCCAGTTGGGTCTCTGGGCGCCCACCGTGGTGGGTCCATCCCAGTCAGGTCCCAGTTGGGCCTGTGGGTGCCCACCATGGTGGGGCTGTCCCAGTTGGGTGCGTCCCAGTTGGGACCATCCCATCCCAATTACGTCCATCCCAGTTAGGTCCCAGTTGGGTCTCTGGGCACCCACCATTGTGGGTCCGTCCCAGTTGGGTTTGTCCCAGTTGGGTTCGTCCCAGTCGGGTCCCAGTTGGGTCCCAGTTGGGTCCCAGTTGGGTCTCCGGGTGCCCGCCACGATGGG
>NW_010441980.1:0-303 GCF_000710305.1 Buceros rhinoceros silvestris | reverse complement strand
TGAAGGAATTAGAGCAAGTCATAGAAGAATGCTGATGAAAATCAAAGGAAGAGTCAGAGTGGCTTCTACTGTTGCTCCAGGTCACCACGGGAGGCTCAGCCAGCCAGGAGGTAAGATTAACAGACACATCAGCACACAGGGCAATTCCAGTCAAGGCAGGAACTGTTTTTCCTATGGCCATGAGGAAAGTTAACTATTGTGTCCCAAGTCATCTGACATCTTTTTCCAAACAGCAGAATTTCCTTTCTTCTCCTGGAGAACTTCGCGTTTTGCAAAGGGGGTGTGTTTACGCTGGAGTCGCAC
>NW_010441979.1:0-303 GCF_000710305.1 Buceros rhinoceros silvestris | reverse complement strand
TAGCCACTACGAGGTGAGGAAAACGAGTTCCCCGGTGCTCACCCTGCCCCAGCACCGCTCTCCTGGGTGTTCCCTGTGGGACCAGACCCCACCTGCAATCCAGCCTGGCCAGGAGAGCGGGCACAGGGCGGCACAAAGGACATAGATGGAAGATCTGGGCAGGAGTCGAGTCCAGAGACTCGGTAGCTGTTGGGGGCGGATGGCTCTGCCCAGCACAACCTGCCACCGACCGCGGCTCCGTCAGCACTCGCCAAACTTCGCGGCTCCTGCGGTTCCCCTGTGGCTGCGGGGAACAGCCTGGAT
>NW_010441978.1:0-303 GCF_000710305.1 Buceros rhinoceros silvestris | reverse complement strand
CTCCCAGTCCCTCCCAGTCCTTCCCAGTCCCCCCCAGTTCCCTCCCAGTTTTCTCCCAGTCTTCCCCAGTCCTTCTTAGTGCCTCCTGATCCCCTTTAGTTCTCTCCGAGTCCGTCCCAGTTCCCTCCCAGTCCTTTCCAGTATCCCTTGATTCTCCCTAGTTCTGTCTAAGTTCCCTCCCAGTCTCTCCCAGTCTTTCCCAGTCCCCCCCCCAGTTCCCTTCTAGTTCCCTCCCAGTCCTTCCCAGTGCTCCCCCAATCTGCTCTAGTTCCCTCCCAGTCCCCCCCCAGCTCCCCCAGTTGC
>NW_010441977.1:0-303 GCF_000710305.1 Buceros rhinoceros silvestris | reverse complement strand
TATAAAATGATAAATATATATATCACAAATACTGTGCAATAATAAAGAATAAGGAATCATCATCATCCATAGTTAACAAAGTAACTGCAGTTAATAAAGCAAACAGCAGCACAGAGATTTTCCTCAAACTTTCCGCATACTTAAGTATAAACTACTGTATTTTTTTATTGCCAGCAGCCCCTTACCTCTGTTACTCCGCAAAATAAATCTTCATGTAACTGGGAGATCATCTGAGGGTACTTCCTATGCATTTACAGTTCTAGTATTGTAATGCTCTGTAGACACTGATCTTTGTTCTTTTCT
>NW_010441976.1:0-303 GCF_000710305.1 Buceros rhinoceros silvestris | reverse complement strand
CTGCCTCTGTGGGCTGGTGGGGAATGGGGCCTTCATCTGGTTCCTTGGCTACCGCAGCCGCAGAATCGTGGTGTGGGAACCACTCACCATCTACGTTCTCAACATGGCCATCTCTGACTTTGCCTTCGTCCTTCTCGCGGTCACTTCATCCTTTCTCTACATGATCCGGGACGTCTTCTGCATCCCTATTGTGAAGCAGAAGCATGCCAGGTTGCTTTACCTGCTCTCAATGTTCTCCTGCTACATTGACTTGTACCTCCTGACAGCCATCAGCATTGAGAGGTGTGTGTCCATCCTCCGTCC
>NW_010441975.1:0-303 GCF_000710305.1 Buceros rhinoceros silvestris | reverse complement strand
TAAGACTTTGTCAAGCTATCACCTCAATTTTCTCCATCCTCTCTTCTTCTCTCCGTCATTTTTCCCCAGCCCAGTGCAGCGGCTGGAGTTATACTATTGCTCTTGTCCATATTCATAATTCTTTCCGTTTGTCTCTGTCATGGAGCTTTGCTTTTTTCTCATGCTTGGTCTGCCCACAGGTTTCACAGCTGGTCTCTGATACTTTATCCCTCTGACATTGTACCTATGTGTCTGTTTTCTGCATTTTCTCAAAAACAAAACCCTAAAAACAAATGCTTTGTTCATATCTAGTCTTTCAAGTGC
>NW_010441974.1:0-302 GCF_000710305.1 Buceros rhinoceros silvestris | reverse complement strand
CTGCAGTTTCCTGCATCGACGTTCACCAGGAAGGAGCTTGGTGAGCTCACGAGACACACAGGGGGAATCTTGACCTCCTGACCAGCTGCTGCTTATAAATGAAGAAAAGGAATGAGTCGCGAGGGCCGGATACCCGCGAGAGCTCTGGCAGGTGGAACTGCTGCTCTAACCCTGAAAGGGTCAGAACCAACACGCGGCCCAGGAAACCCTGGAGTCAGTCCGCAGGGCCAGGCTGAGCGACCGACACAAACCACAACAGCTCCTCTTCACCAGGGTGTCTGCTGGGTCGTACTGGGTGAAGA
>NW_010441973.1:0-302 GCF_000710305.1 Buceros rhinoceros silvestris | reverse complement strand
CACCCTCAGCAAGTTTGCCACGACAGCAAGCTGTGTGGTGCCCTCGATACATTAGAGAAAAGGGATGCCATCCAGGGGGACCTTGATGAGCTTGAGAGGCGCGCCTGTCCAAAGCTCATGAAGTTCAACAAGGCCAAGTACGAGATCCTGCACATGGGTCAGGGAAATCTCAAGTACAGATACAGGCTGGGAGATGAGTGGATTGATCCTGCAGAGAAGGACTTGAGCACGTTGGTCGATGACAAGCTCAACATGACCCGGAAACATGTGTTTGCAGCCCAGAAAGCCAACCATAACCTGGG
>NW_010441972.1:0-303 GCF_000710305.1 Buceros rhinoceros silvestris | reverse complement strand
GCCGGTGCTCAGCCCCGCCGTCACGTCGTGGCCCGCTTACTAGCGGATGTCTCGCCTAAAGGTCCCTGTGTGGGGAGGTGGTACCATCGCTCCCCGAAGCATGTGATGCCGGCAGCATCACCAGGCGTCCAGTGAGGAGCTGGAGCGCCAGGAGGGGGATTAAACGTGGTTTCCGGTGGTACCTCAGGCAGGGGAGCTGGGAACAGGCCTTTTAGAGCAGGTGGCAGGGAAAGAAGTTTAACCACTGCCAGTTCCTGACGAACAGGTCCAGAGGACAGACTGCGATGCCTGGAGCGGTTTGTC
>NW_010441971.1:0-303 GCF_000710305.1 Buceros rhinoceros silvestris | reverse complement strand
GTCCCACCACTGACCCCCACCCCCCGGTGGATCCATCCACCTTCCGGAAGGATCTCGGGATGTTTCAGGCTTCGGGGGGTCCCTCGCGGGGAGGAAGAGCTGCCGCTGCCCACCTCAGACTGGAAGAGAGGCCTTGGCCAACCGGGCGTCATGGAGACCTCAACCCCCTCCCTCTGCTGTTGCTGAATCCCACCCCAGACCTCGGCATCTGCTCAGGGACAAGGGTAGGAAAAAAAAAAAACAACTTTTAATCGCGAATTGTGACGCAACCGTGGCCAAGGGGCGACGGGAGGCGGAAACCCC
>NW_010441970.1:0-301 GCF_000710305.1 Buceros rhinoceros silvestris | reverse complement strand
GAAACTCTTAAGTGCATCTCATCAGTCAGCAGCTACTTCATGGACCGCATAGTAGCTTTTTGAACCCCCACAGCAGTAGCAAAAGTACCAAGACTATCCATCTGAGGGCCTTCATGAGCACCAACAGTACCTTAAATACAACTGACAACTCATCTGCTTTCTCTAACAGCCTTGCTGTGAAACACTCAGGTTCCCGCTTCTTTGAAATTTCAGAGAACCCTGGGGAACACATTCATGGCTTTCTAAAGTTGTTTTGTCAATTAAAAATAAGCAGGTTAAATTAGAATGGCCAAATGAATTC
>NW_010441969.1:0-302 GCF_000710305.1 Buceros rhinoceros silvestris | reverse complement strand
AGTCAGGATAAAGCACTTCGCAGAATTGGAGAACTGAGAGAGGTAATTTCTTTTGAGAGACTATTTACTTTACACCACACATACACAGGATCTTTCTCTCTCTAGCTTTTGAAATTTTTTTCTTTGTTCACTTTACAAAATATTTTCTCTTGCCCAGCAGGGCTTTTACTGCCTGTTTTTGTTTGTTTGGATGCGGTTATTTGTCTGGCTTGTTTCCTATTCAGCAGCTTGTGGTCATACTCTTAAGACAGAGCAGTTCATCCTACCAACTGAACTGTTTTTCTGTTCACTGTGAAACAGGT
>NW_010441968.1:0-302 GCF_000710305.1 Buceros rhinoceros silvestris | reverse complement strand
CGGGAGCCTCGGCAGGTTCTGCCCCTCGGCAGGGGCTGGAGGGTGGGGGCTCCGACACGAGCTCCTCCGGCAGTGCTGGCTGTGGGGCAGGAAGCCTTTGCCCGCGGTTCCCCGCGTCCCTCCTGCTGGGACACCCGCTCGCTCGCTTCTGTGGCCCACAGCGCCCGTTTGGTGATTTGGGGACAATCTGCCGGTCCTGGAGGCGCGCGGATTCACCGGCAGCGTGTGGCTGGTGGCGATACCGCAGGGCTCGTGCCCGGCCCTCGGCGGCGTTCCCACAGGGGTGCTGGGGCGCTTCCCCT
>NW_010441967.1:0-303 GCF_000710305.1 Buceros rhinoceros silvestris | reverse complement strand
TTTGTCCTTCCCCAGCCACTGCACGGAGCGGTGACACCGCCTCCTTCTCCCATCCCCACCCTCACTGTGCTCCTGCCCCCAGCTTGTGGGTCCCACCCCACAAGAGCAGCAGGACCCCCAATCCCTGTCCTGACAGAGGAAACATCCATCCAGGGAAATCTCTCCCCGTGTGCCATCCCTTGAGTTCTGGGCTCACTCCCAGTAGGGGCTGGGAGCGCTGCGATGAGCCACCACTGCCCGCCCTAGGGCAAAGGGATCTGTTTCTGCAGTTCCCAACACAAACATCCACCTTCCAACCATAAC
>NW_010441966.1:0-301 GCF_000710305.1 Buceros rhinoceros silvestris | reverse complement strand
GATCAGGAAATATGTGAAAGCCATTCACGTCTCTGGTCTCAGTGAGTTGTGCTTCGAGAGCTGATGGGCATCTCCAGGCCCCCAGGGTCCTATCCGCCACCAGCGCTGGTTACATCTGGCCATGGGGTGATGCGGCTGGAGGGGCCATCTGGCGACGGGTGCTGGGGGAACTGTCTTTAAAAAGGTGTGAAAAGGGATGTTGAGAACCTTAGGAAGGTTGTTCGCTGCTGTCTTGCAGCAGGATCAGCCCAGCTCAGCTGTGGAGGGGTGGGGACACGGGTGCTGGGTGCTGTTGGACCTC
>NW_010441965.1:0-302 GCF_000710305.1 Buceros rhinoceros silvestris | reverse complement strand
TGTGCAAATATGCAGATTACATTTCCAGAGACGAGCCAATAACCTTTACACAGGTGAGTGAAGGTCATACACAGCTTCAGAGCTCCTGGCACAGACACAGGAGCCAGGGCAGTTCCGCAGCAGCTGTTCATTGTGTCTGGGGCAGGGGCTGAGGTTTTGTGCCTCTCTCTGTTGTTGGTGCCTGGTTGCTGGGTGTGGAACTGCCTTCTCCATCCTTACGTCTGGGATCTGCTTCCTAGATGAATCCTTGAGATTCCTCTTGGGCAAGACACTGCAGCCAGCGGGCTTGTGGTATCTGGCCT
>NW_010441964.1:0-302 GCF_000710305.1 Buceros rhinoceros silvestris | reverse complement strand
GTCACCAGGAGCCCTTGCTTTTCAAATGCACCAGTCAATGCCTGAAATGGATTTAAACCATCCCTATGAAGAGGGTCTCACTGAGATGGAAGCTGCATGGCCCATAGGGTGAAATCCATCCTTCAGGATGATTTAGGGAGGGGTCCACAGAAGCCCTGTGTGATATTAACCACTGTTTTCTTTGCATGAATAAAGCTATCGCAGATCGAACAAGCTCAGGTGGGAAGTGAAGAGTAGAATGTGAGACAGACAGCTGGGTGAATTTTTGCATTGGTCTTGTGGTTTGTTTTTTACTTTTTTTT
>NW_010441963.1:0-302 GCF_000710305.1 Buceros rhinoceros silvestris | reverse complement strand
CACTGCAGCTCAGGGACAGGGTGCGATCTCTCTCCACAGAACAGGGTGCTCCTGTGAGAAAGCACCCAGATCTAGAGAAGCTTTATCTTTGTTGGTTTTGTCTATTTTCTCTCTGCTGGTCAGAAGTTTGAAAGGTAAGGGTGATGTGAAGAGAATTGATGGGAGAGAGGAATCCCTCCTGCTTTTTTCTTTTGACTTTTTTGGAGGCTATTAAGACAATCATTCTGCAGAATTTATACACCAAAGCTAATTCATAAGATTTGGAGTGAGTAAAGAAGGATAATTAAAATGCAAATGTTCTC
>NW_010441962.1:0-302 GCF_000710305.1 Buceros rhinoceros silvestris | reverse complement strand
GTCCTCTCTCACCAGCCCCCTCCCCAGAAGTGATGCCTTTTGGTAAGATCTGCAACCTCAGACACACCAAGCGTTTCTCCAGGAGACTAAGCTTGGGAATGCAACTGTATTTTTCAGAGCTATATAGCTACCCTGCAGTTTGTGTGTTTATCAGCAGCAATCTCTGACGATAACTCTGTGTAGGTTGCATATGAAGAGACTGTGCTATTCATGCACCTGACTTGTTTCTGTTTGGAAGGTGGCCTACAGCACACAGGCTGTTCATGACTCTGGTGCTGGGCCTATGGTCTCAGTTCTGGTCA
>NW_010441961.1:0-302 GCF_000710305.1 Buceros rhinoceros silvestris | reverse complement strand
TTGTCCCGCAGCCACCAGCCCCTCAGCTGCTTCACCCTCATCCTGCAGGTACAGCGCTGCCGCCACGGGGACATCACAACGTGCTGCCGGGCCTGGCCGTGGCCAGTCACCTCTGTGTGGTTCCCTCCAGTGACATCTGCAGGGCACTGGGTGCTCTCTCCACCCGTCCACAGCGTGTTGAGGGGTGGCTGTGCCGGTCACAGGCCCTCCCGAGTAGTCTGGGGTCTCCCGCCACCATCCCCCATCTCCCATCCAGCTCCTGCCAGCCCGCCGCTGTGCTGCGTGGCACTGACCCACCCCCT
>NW_010441960.1:0-302 GCF_000710305.1 Buceros rhinoceros silvestris | reverse complement strand
TATGTGTGTAAGTTTGCATCTACATGCCAGAATGCTGAGAATTAAGCTATTTAGATCAAAATGTAAACACATGACATACTGAATTCTTCTGTTTAGAACTACTGAAGTAACTGCGAAATAATACTTGGGCCTTCTGGATAAGATCTCAGATCTCTTCTGGGAAGTAGTTGAAACCACCTGCCACGCACTGACTAAATGTTTTAAAAGTTAAGTAAACACATGCAAAGATTAATTCCTAGTAAGGATGGACAACACGAAGAGACAAAATTACAGAAGGAATAGATGCATTCCCTTTATTTCAG
>NW_010441959.1:0-302 GCF_000710305.1 Buceros rhinoceros silvestris | reverse complement strand
CGTGCCTCCAGTTGCTGTTTGACCACCCGCGGGACCACAAGCCACCCGTCACATTGATGAGATGGTTTACTGGTGCCCTGTACTGGGAATGGGCTCTTATGGGATGCAAACGGGCAGACCCAGCAGCCGGGGCGCGATGCTCATCCCGGGTGATCCGCGATCCCACAGCCACCCCCGCCACCACAGTGCTGCCGGTCCCCGTCCCCATGTGTCCCTCCGGTGGGTATTTTTCTTGGCAGCCCCCAGGCAGGAATGTTTCCCCGCTGCTGAGCGAAAGTGGAGGCAGGAATTGCTGGAATAGC
>NW_010441958.1:0-302 GCF_000710305.1 Buceros rhinoceros silvestris | reverse complement strand
TGACACCTTGTTAAGAGTCAAACCAGGACACACCTGAAGTACATCATAACAGGTTGGCACGTTGGCTAGTGTTTCTAACTGACCAAGATCTCCACAAATGACACTATGCCTTACAGATCATTTACTTAACCATTGCTTATTGGTTCCTCAGCTTAGTTACTAGTGATTCTTATCCAATGCTTTGATATTAATTTCTCTATAGAAGGGTACACATGTGCATACCTGCACAGACACATGTAGACACACAGGTATGTCAAAACAAGCCTTCAAATTATTTGCCTTAAGTGCACACCCTGAAAACC
>NW_010441957.1:0-302 GCF_000710305.1 Buceros rhinoceros silvestris | reverse complement strand
AGAGTGCTCTCCTTCTCTGGGCCCTTGTTCCCATGCCTGACTGCCCTCACAGTGGAAAGATTTTCCTTACACCCAGTCTGAACATCTCTTGTTTCAGATGAAGCTCCTTACCTCTTGTCCAGAATACATCACTGTGAAGACCCTGGCTCTGTTGTTGTGACAACCTGCATTTAGGTATTGCAGAGCTGCTCAGGGGTGCCCCTGCAGCCTTCTCTCCTGCAGGCTGAACAAGGCCCAGTCCCTCAGCTTCTTCTTACAGGATGAGTGCTCCAGCCCTCTGAGTATCTTGGCTCTCTGCTGAA
>NW_010441956.1:0-302 GCF_000710305.1 Buceros rhinoceros silvestris | reverse complement strand
AGGAGCTGGCAGTGAGGAGTGTTGAAAAAGCATGATGGAAAGGTCTCATGGTTTTTTCGACCCCCTCTCCCCCGCCCCACTTGCTCTTTGTGTGTAGATCAGAGTTCCCTGGTCAAGAGTGTTGTGGTTGAGGATTTTGGCTTCAGGACAAGGGGGGCTGTTCCCCCCTTGCTTGGTACAAGAGGAGGTAGTGTGGAGAGAGGGGTACTGGCCCCTGTAAGCTGGGAAATGCAGCCCCAGCCCCAATTTCATACCCTCCCCCGGCCCAAGGTGTGTCAATCAACACCTCTTTGAATAACACT
>NW_010441955.1:0-302 GCF_000710305.1 Buceros rhinoceros silvestris | reverse complement strand
GACCTAGTGTAGTAATACAATAGGAAAAAATTAAAATAATTTTACTTCAGAAAGCCAAAATCTAAGTGAGATAAATGACATGAAGGCTGTACCCAAAATCGTGTTATCAGCAGTATACCTGTGGTGGTCCAGATTCAGGAGTCATATGCAACCACGTATATAAAGGGGTATTAGAGAGACAGTTCTTGAGTGGGACTACACCCAATGCTAGGATAATCACAGTTAGGAGCCTACATATCTGTTGAGGAGCCTCTCTCCAACTGTTAGGGTTACCAGTTGTGGTGGGCACCAGTTGTGGTGGG
>NW_010441954.1:0-302 GCF_000710305.1 Buceros rhinoceros silvestris | reverse complement strand
ATGAAAAAATGACTAGTGACGGACCTTTCAGAAAGGGTAGGAAAGCTATGTTCAATGCATGCTCTGTTAGGCACAGAACTAAGCCAGATGAGGCTGCTGTGCAGGGAGCCACCAAGAACTGGGATTGTTAAGCATTTCAGTGCTTCACACTGGAAGAGTGGGAAGAAAGGTTTCTCGCTGACTTTGAACAGCTTCCAAGCCGGGAAAAAAGTCAGAGATGCTTTTGGAGCTGGGTCAAGTGTCGTGATGAGGCTGTAAGCATGGAGATGGAAAGAAATGAGCAGGGCTCAAAGCAAGGGAGC
>NW_010441953.1:0-302 GCF_000710305.1 Buceros rhinoceros silvestris | reverse complement strand
CAGTGAGCAGGGACACCTGCCACTAGAGCAGGGTGCTCAGAGCCCAAACCAACCTGGCTGGGATGGTTCTAGGGATGGGGCTTCACCTGCCTCTCTGGGTAACCTCTGCCAGCATGTCACAACCTTCAGTGTAAAAGATTTCTTTCTTAGTTCATCAGTTCCTGTGGGAAAACTTCTAAAAGGGGTCTTGGAAAACCCGAGTCTGGTTCTGTCTGGTCAGTGGAGTCCCACAGCCCTTATAAACATAGGTAAAGAGACGCTTCAGCACTAACGAGCGGCCAGGCGTGTTTACGGGTGTTCTG
>NW_010441952.1:0-302 GCF_000710305.1 Buceros rhinoceros silvestris | reverse complement strand
CCATCATCTCGGTGGCTGGTCCGCGGCCCTGCGGCAGCCAGAGGGGGTGTGGAGCCGTGCTGCTGGTGCAGGGTGGGACCAGGCGTGCCTGGTGCCCAACAAGGGCAGCATTCATCGGGGTGGGGGGGACACAGCGGGAAGAAAGCCCTTCTGTCCCGCTGCCCGCACGTGCCGAACCCTGCCGACACGGGCAGCGGGAGATGCTGCAGAGCCGACACGAGCTTTGGTGGTCCCAGCCCCATCCCAAGATGGGTTTTGCGGGGGTTGACAAGCTCTTGGCGGGGGCACAGGCTGTTCTTCTT
>NW_010441951.1:0-302 GCF_000710305.1 Buceros rhinoceros silvestris | reverse complement strand
AGGAAAGGAGCAGGGACCAGAGCTCCGGCTGCCCCGGGCTGTGCGGGCAGCAGGACAGACGGGGCTCTGGCGTTGGTGACTAACCAAAGGATGACTCAGATGAAAGCAGATCCGCGCAGCGCTGGGGGCCAAGTCCCAGTTGCTGTTCTGACCCTAAACGTGCTTTTAATTAATACTCTGTTGAGGGTGGGAATAGCTGACTCCTGAGCTGAGCGTGGGGCTGCCGGATGGGGCGAGGGCACCCCAGGGCGGGTGGGAATTGGGCCTGGCCTCCTCTTTGAGGGCTTCTTTCCCACAGCTGC
>NW_010441950.1:0-301 GCF_000710305.1 Buceros rhinoceros silvestris | reverse complement strand
GGGGGGCGGGCTGGGCCCAGTAGGGGGAATGGACTGGTCCCAGTAGGGCTCTAGTAGGGGGCATATATTGGTGCCAGTAGGGGGGAACATAGTGGTCCCAGTAAGGCCCCAGTGCAGGGAATGGACTGGTCCCAGTAAGGCCAAGGTGGGGGACATGTACTAGTCCCAGTAAGGCCCTGTGCTGGTCCCAGTAGCCCCCCACTGGGGAGCAGGCAGGGCGGGGACCTGTCCCCAGTACAGCTTCACGGGGCAGGCAGGGACATACTGGTCCCACTGGGAACGGGGCGGGGGGGGACACGCC
>NW_010441949.1:0-302 GCF_000710305.1 Buceros rhinoceros silvestris | reverse complement strand
GCCCAGCGTTCTGCCCCGCCACTCCTCTGCTGCAGCACCCGCCGGCAGAGCAGCGGGGCAGCCCCTCGCGCCCCGGACCGCTGCTGACGCCGCACATTCTGCCCCTGTTAACCTTGGCCGCCGTTCCAGCCGGTTTCTGGGTGATTGAAAACATCCTGGCAGGGCGTGCTTAGCGCAGGTGAGGGGCACAGAAGTGCTGAGCCAGGAGAAACAGAGCCAGGGAAGGGCCAGGCTGGGCGCTGCCGGCCCCTGCCTGCCCTGGGACCCCCAACCTCGCACCCACGGCACGGCACAGCTCTGGC
>NW_010441948.1:0-302 GCF_000710305.1 Buceros rhinoceros silvestris | reverse complement strand
GCGAGCAGGTGGGAGGAAGCAGAGCGTCACGGCCGCAACGCAGCGGCACACAAAAGGCTTCGACAGGAGGAGGAGGAGCGGGGTAGTGTGGAGAAAACCCTCCAGCAGGGCCTGGTCCCCGCGGGAGAAACAGCAGGTGGTTCTGACAGCTGGGCCCAGCGGCCAAGTCAGCAGCGGCGGCAAATTGATTTAGAAACAAGGCGTTTGGAAAAGGGGCCATGTAGCATCGCGTATCGGCACCCTCAAATGTTACAACAAAAGGTGGCTGGCTGGGAAACTGGGAGGATTAGAAACAAAACAAA
>NW_010441947.1:0-302 GCF_000710305.1 Buceros rhinoceros silvestris | reverse complement strand
AGTTTGGTTTGGTTAACAGGCCCGCGAGTGCCCCTTGGCCCAGTGTTTTGTTTTAAATAAATACTTTTTTTTTAAAAAAAAAAATATAATCACGGGTTTATTAAATGGCTGCAGGGCCCACACAGGCAGGGTGGAAACACCAAGAGAACCAGCATTTCCTTTGTCTGCCTGTTCCCAGACACAGTAGGGAGGGAAAACTCAGCCTCTGCAGGAGGACTTTCTGATTAACCTTAAAACTGGTGCCAGGGGAAGGTGTTTGTTTAAAACTTCAACACTGCGAGGTGGTGGCCCCGCTAGGGGAG
>NW_010441946.1:0-302 GCF_000710305.1 Buceros rhinoceros silvestris | reverse complement strand
ATCCCTTTCCTCTGCTTTCGGCTGTCAGCATCTGGTGCTGCTCGGTCTATGCCCCCGGCCCGGGTTCGCTGCCAGTCCTTAGGGAGCTGGGCGTGAGGGGCTGCCCCATGAGCGGGGGCTCCCAGCTCTGTGTCCCTGGTTTTCCCACAGGAACGGCAGCGAGGGCTGTCTGGGGGGTGAGTGCAGGGCCAACAGGGACCTGGGACATTTGCTGCCCAGGGGATCCCATCCCAGTGTGGGAACGGAGCAGGGCCTGACTGAGAGATGTGTCACCATCCCATGGCAGGTCCCCACCGCGAGGG
>NW_010441945.1:0-302 GCF_000710305.1 Buceros rhinoceros silvestris | reverse complement strand
CTTCAGGGTGACCTGCTGTTGGAAAGGGGCGAAATGTTCCCGCGGGGAAAAGGCCCAGCCCCAGCGTGAAACAACGCGGGGAGATACACCCGCTTTCCCCTCTCCCGGTACACGCCCGCCCTCCCTCCCGCTCCCTGACACAGCCACGCTGTATCGCTGTTCCTCTCTACCTCTTAAACCCCGCCCTCGCAACCCGCACACTGAGGACTCGGCTGCTTGAGAACTATTAAAAAACTAAACCAACCAAACAGAAAAAAAAAACCCTATGCGAAAACACAAGCGCATAGGGGAGGGCGGACCCC
>NW_010441944.1:0-302 GCF_000710305.1 Buceros rhinoceros silvestris | reverse complement strand
AGGGACGGGGCCAGCCAGTGGGGTCGGATGGGACCAGGGTGGGTAGGAACGGGCTGGAGGGGACCAAGAGCCAAACAGCAGGGGCAGGGGGAAGGCTGAGTGGGGGGAGTGAGCCCGCGGGTTAAGTCCTTGGGGAGGGTCTGTCTTGCTGCCAATGGGAAGGAGGTGGGTCCCATGTGGCCAGCACCCCAGCTGGCACTACGGGGACCTCCTGCTGCCGCAGCAGTTTTTCCTCACTGTGGTTTTGCGTGGAAACCCGCCTGCCGCGGGGCCGGCTGGCACGGCACGGGGCTTACCTTGAC
>NW_010441943.1:0-302 GCF_000710305.1 Buceros rhinoceros silvestris | reverse complement strand
GATGTTGGAAATGGAGCCAGTGGGGTTGGAGGTCTTGGGACCACCGAGGTTGGAAGTCTTGGGGTTGGAGGTCTTGGGGTTGGAGGTCTCACGGTTGGAGGTCTGGGAGCTGTTGGGGTCGAAGGTCTTGGAGCTCCTGGGGATGCTGGAGATGGAGCCGTTGGGGTTGGAGAACTTGGGACCGTTGAGGCCGGAGGTCCTGGAGCCACCACGGACGGAGCCGTCGCTGTTGACGGTCTCGGTGGCCATGAGGTGGGGGCTGGGCCTCTTGGGCTTGAAGCCACCAGAGATGGAACCTCCAG
>NW_010441942.1:0-301 GCF_000710305.1 Buceros rhinoceros silvestris | reverse complement strand
GCAGCAAAGTTGCATTTTCTGGAAGATGGTCCTACCCGCCCCTGGAAACCTGCCCACGTTTAGGAACATGAAGCACCTTCTAAAAAATTACACTTGCCCAGTAGGTAACTGAGGAGAACTCCACATCTGGGTTCTTGGACTCTATTGAAAACCCTGGAAAAAAGGAAGAGTTTCCTCTTTTCCTCTCAAAACGTGCGTTTAAACTCCTTTTAGATACCGAGATGTAGGAACAGATGCTGCTCACCAAGGATGAAAGACAAGACATTGAATAAAGGCTCCTAAAATAAGCACCACCCGCCTC
>NW_010441941.1:0-302 GCF_000710305.1 Buceros rhinoceros silvestris | reverse complement strand
TGCTCTGGCCCTGCAGGCCGAGGTGCCATGGCGGAAGTGTGGACCATTGTGGAGAGCGTGAAAAGGGTCTTCGAAGAGCGGGACTTGCCGACGCAGAGCTGACGGTTTGGCGTGTGAGTTGCATTCGTGCCTCCCTGACGCCGTGGCGGTCAAACCAACAGGAAGTGGAGACGATGACACGTGTACCTACAGCGCGCTCTTCAACTGATGGAGAGAAACGGTTGGTTTCCAGCTGCTGCCGGCCTGAAATGTGGTGCATCACTGCAGACCCTCAGAACCAAAGCCAAGAACGTGCTGCTTTA
>NW_010441940.1:0-300 GCF_000710305.1 Buceros rhinoceros silvestris | reverse complement strand
GATAAAAATTGAGGCACAAGAGCAGGGTGAGGCACGAGACTGGCTGAGACAGATAAGGCCAGAGCAGGCTGAAACCGGACCGATGGTTTATCACTAGACCCCCTCACCACTGGGCATGAGCGACTGACCTGAGGTCAAAGGCCAAACCCAAGGAAGACTCTTACTTCCTCCCCATGACCAACAAGAGACGACCACCAGAGCGCACCACGCATGCGCGGAGGAAAGGAGACCTAATTACCATAGGAAGCGGGACAGGTTGTGCATATGTCTTAGGCGATAAGGAAACCTTTTGAATATGGA
>NW_010441939.1:0-302 GCF_000710305.1 Buceros rhinoceros silvestris | reverse complement strand
TAGCACATCCCCCTCTACCTGCCCTTCCAGAATGCAGCTTTCTCGAGGTTCCTCGAGGTCACATCACTGCAAAGGGTGACATTTTCCTCGAGAACCCACACTGTCCAAAAGGAAGCCCGTACACCACATAGTCGCTCAGCTCTCTGGCAGAGGGAAGCTGATGCCATCAGGGCCAGCTCAGCAAAGCAAAGGACAGCGGCTACGTGTTGCTACCTGCAGCAGGTCCACGCGGTCCCCGGTGCTCTTCAGTCTGCTTTCCAGTCGTTGCTTCTCCAAGGTCGTGTTCTGAATTTGCTCTCTGA
>NW_010441938.1:0-302 GCF_000710305.1 Buceros rhinoceros silvestris | reverse complement strand
GTGATTACAGACAATTCACAGTAGCTGCATCTAAGCTAGTTTTATTCTTGGAGGCGAAGGACTCCAGTTCAATCTCCTGAGACCCAGAAGGAGAGCCTTCTGAGCTCTAGGGTCCCTTGAGCTGGTAGCACAGCTCTGCATGCTCGTTTCCTCATCTGTAGACAGGGTCTCATGTTCCTTGCCTTTCCTAACTCAGTGTCCCAGCTCATGAAATGCTTTTCAGGTGTGATTTCTTGTTGCTCAAAGGTAGCAATTTACTGTAGCCTCCTGAGAAATGCAGAATGCTCTCCTTTGCTTTCATG
>NW_010441937.1:0-302 GCF_000710305.1 Buceros rhinoceros silvestris | reverse complement strand
GGCACAGAAGTGATACCAGAGACTTTGGAGTCCTTTCCCTGGCCGGCTCCTGTGTACCTATTTATTGCCACCCCTGGGACAGCCTAGGTTTGACGACACCCAGTGCCTCGCACCTCACCTGCGTCCAAGCCCCCGAGCCCTCACTGGTGTGATCTGGTCACGTGCATGTTCTCAGAGGACAGGGTCAGGCCAGGTGAGAACGAGGACGGACCCAGCACAGCAGGGAGCAGGGCTGGGCACTACGGGCCGCACCGTTGCTCCTGACGGCGCCTACCTTCCAGACACCACCTCCACAGCCGAGC
>NW_010441936.1:0-302 GCF_000710305.1 Buceros rhinoceros silvestris | reverse complement strand
CCACCTTTGGATCCAGCAATCTTTTGTCCAGCGATGTCTGTGGTTGCTCTGGATCTCCTGACAGCATGCGCATACATGTGTAACATTTGGGTGTTGCACCTTTTATAGAGTCCAAATATGAGGTTGGGCATGCACAGTCCTTCTTGAAAGGTTCGGGAAACGGTTCTGGGCTCTGGCGCATGCATGGTTTGTCTCCCAGAAGATTCTAGAGATGCGTCTGGGGTCATGGGCAGTCGCCTGCTCCCCTGCCCTTCCCTTCCCCACTCCCCCCCCCGCCAAGGTTTTATTGTACTCCAGTAATT
>NW_010441935.1:0-302 GCF_000710305.1 Buceros rhinoceros silvestris | reverse complement strand
GGAGGGGATTCTGTTGGTGGAGTGCTCCCCACCCCCCTCTCTACCCCCCCAGACCGCCCTGCTGCGGCTGCTGACAGCCAAGGAGCGGGAGCGGGCACGGGCAGCCTTCCTGGCGCTGGACCAGGACAGCGACGGCTTCATCGGGGAGGGCGAGTGCCGCCAGGCCCGGCACGCCTGGTTCCGCAAGCACCAGAAGGAGACGCCTTCCTGCAGCATCAGGTACAGGGACACCCGCCCTGGGGTGGCAGCGACATCCCCACCGGGGCTCCGGCCCCACACACCCCCGCACCCCCCGCGGGGCG
>NW_010441934.1:0-302 GCF_000710305.1 Buceros rhinoceros silvestris | reverse complement strand
GGCAGCTCCGCCGGGGACCCGCCGGGCCAGAGCGGCTCTTCTTAGAAGGGGAGGGCTTCACTGAAAGGCAAAAACACAAAAGCCTCGCTTTTCTAACACGCTGGGGAGGAATAAAACACCCAGCGCAGCAACTTTCCAGGGCTGTGCCCCGAAGGAGCCAGCTGATGGACGAAACGGCTCCTCTAAGGTCACTTCTGTGAGGCAAGACCACGCTAGGAGGAAGGAAGAAGCGACACAACACACCAGACTTCCTAAAGCTCTCGCTGTCATCCACCTTCCCCCGCCACGGCTGCCGAGCAGGG
>NW_010441933.1:0-302 GCF_000710305.1 Buceros rhinoceros silvestris | reverse complement strand
GTGCCTGTCTACAGTGTGTCCGTCACCAAGGAGAAGAGTCACATCTTGGTGGGGTTGGAGGATGGCAAGCTCATCGTGGTGGGAGCTGGGCAGCCCGCTGAGGTGAGCGTGGACCCCCAGCCCAGGGGGTGGGGACTCAGGCTTCACTGTCCACTGGGTGCTGCTCGGCTGGGGACATCTGCTGGTCCTTACTCTCCAGAGCAGAGGAGGGGGGGTGGGATGGGGCAGATGGGGAAGGGGATATGGAACGGGGGTGGAGATGGAGAAAGGGATGGCAGGTGGATGACGATGAGGAAGGAGTT
>NW_010441932.1:0-302 GCF_000710305.1 Buceros rhinoceros silvestris | reverse complement strand
ACAGGCCTGGGGCATCGACCACCTCTCCAGGGAGCCTGTCCCAGGGTTTGACAACCCTCTCGGTAAAGAAATGCTCCCTCACGTCCAGTCTAAACCTCCCCGACGCTGCTTGGAACCATTCCCACGTGTCCTATCACTGGATGCCAGAGAGAGGAGTCCAGCACCTCCTTTTCCACGTGCCCTCCTCGGGAAGCTGGAGGCAGCACGAGGTCACCCCTCAGCCTCCTTTCTCCAGAGCCCTCAGCCACTCCTCCCAGGACAGTCCTCTGGCCCTTGCACCAGCTTTGTTGTCCTCCTCTGGA
>NW_010441931.1:0-302 GCF_000710305.1 Buceros rhinoceros silvestris | reverse complement strand
CTCCTGCCCCCTCCCCTGCTGCCCCACGTAGTCTCTAGCTGAACGAGTTCTTGCTCCGGTGACCGAGCCCTGTGGACGAGGCTGGTCCCCGGGAGCAAGTTCCTACAAACACTGCCTGGTCGCAGGAGTTTGTCCTTGAAAAGCCACTTCCTCGCTGGGTGGGGGGCTGAGGAGCGCCACATCCCCCCTCGCTGCCCTCCGTGGCCCCGCGGCGCATCGCCCCTGCCCCACAAATAAAATGAGGGACGCGGATGAAGCTGCGAGCGAGAGGTGTGGCTGAGCCCCGTCCCTTGCCTCAGACC
>NW_010441930.1:0-302 GCF_000710305.1 Buceros rhinoceros silvestris | reverse complement strand
CAAATTATCCCAGATGTCAGACCATCACCAATGAGTAAAAAAAACCCTGTAAAACCAAAAACCAAGCCGAAAACCCTTCTCCTTTGGTTGAAACTCACATTTCCCAGGAACAGAGAACCAGAGACAGACCTCGGTCTCCTTCAGGGCCGTGTGGTGCTGGCTGGGTGCTCTCTCTCTTCTCCCAACACGAAGTCACACTCCCCAAGTGGCCTGACAGCTGTCAGGGGTTCGGTTCTTGACGGGACCCAGACCCCAGCAGCAGCGGCAGGGGACGGACCTGTGGGTAGCACCCGAACAGGTTA
>NW_010441929.1:0-302 GCF_000710305.1 Buceros rhinoceros silvestris | reverse complement strand
ATGGATTTATTTGAGTCAAAAGGAATAGGTAGGAGAGGGATGAGTGAGAAAAAGGTAAAATACACAAATCAGGTTCAGATACATTGTCTTAAATATATAATGAAGATTGGCCTAGTTTTCTAATCCTGTAACTCCAGCTGCAAAATTGTCCCTTTTTAAGAAAAGCTTCACAGGAAACACTCTGTGCAACTTCAGTGGAGTCATTCCGCCAGTGAGTTGGACAACAGATCCCAAAGCTCCTGAGGGCTGTGAGAAGGCTCCAGTCTGCCAACAGCTTGCAGCATGGCAAAGATGACTTCCAG
>NW_010441928.1:0-302 GCF_000710305.1 Buceros rhinoceros silvestris | reverse complement strand
GAATTGGTGGTATGGTAGTCCCACGTGCAAGCTCTCCTTTCCAGAAAGCCCTGTGAAACCGCCCCTCTTAAGGCAGGGCCTGGAACTGACAGAGGAGGACTCTTTGCTGTGGAGCTTCTCCAAGGGGTCAAGAGCCTCCAGCCGGTCCTGCCGACCGTGCAGAGCCGCAGGAATCCTCCTTGGCAGCGAACGCTCTCATGCTCTGTGGGCATCAGTCCCTTCTCCAGAGCAATGGACACTCTCAGCAGAGCTCTAGTCTAGGAGCTCATTAGGAAAACGAACAAAGAAAACGGGCGCAAAAG
>NW_010441927.1:0-302 GCF_000710305.1 Buceros rhinoceros silvestris | reverse complement strand
ATGTTATGAGCATCATTGAATTTCTCACCATTCTTCAGAAAATCTGGTTTCTGCTTCCACTGGATTTGTCTGAACTATCTCTACTCTTTAGAAAACTGTTCCACATCTGTAAGGGACCTTACTTAATGGCTTACAGTGCTGCTGCACTTCCCTTTTCAGCTTCTGTTTGCACAGTCCCACTCCTTAATTTTTGCTAGGACTGACACTTCTTGGATTCCTCTGTTAGAGAAAGTTAGGTTCATTGGTTGTGGTGTTGGGTTTTTTATTTCTGTTCCCCCCCACCCCACCCCCACCCCGTCCCC
>NW_010441926.1:0-302 GCF_000710305.1 Buceros rhinoceros silvestris | reverse complement strand
GTATTTCCTCCTACTGGAGGGATAGAGTGACTGCTTAGTCACCAGCTGGTGACTAAACCACGACCCCCCTGATTCTTACCCATAAACACTCAATGTTATTATTACAAAACACTTCCTAACATACACGGCTGCTCTCCCACCTCTCCTTCCTGGCCTGTCACTTGTAGACACACAATGCAGCACTCCAGCTGCGTGAATCATCCCACCATGCTTCTGTGATAGCGACTACATCATAGTTTGCCTGTTGTACAATGATTTCAAACTCCTCCTTTTTGTTGCCCATGCTACGTGCATTGGTGTAA
>NW_010441925.1:0-302 GCF_000710305.1 Buceros rhinoceros silvestris | reverse complement strand
TGGAGATGGTTCAGTTGTGGATCAGAGTCCAGTTTCAGTGGTGGAGGCTTTCTTTGCTGGCCTGAAGAGTAACTCCAGTGAGACCCACAGGCTTCGCTTCACACTTGGATCCTCACATTTATTCCTGCGCAGTCCTGTTCTGCTTTGACACGTTATGACACCTAGAGCAGAAGATGACAGACAATCAGGCCTGAGGTTTGCAGCTTTTTGGATCTTGGCATGACAGTGAGCAGAAGAGAGCACAGCTGTGGGCGGTGAGCATGAGAAAACCATCCTGAACTCCCAGGCATGCCTGAGGTGGC
>NW_010441924.1:0-302 GCF_000710305.1 Buceros rhinoceros silvestris | reverse complement strand
GATGATCTTAAGGGTCTTTTCCAACTTAAATTATTCTGATTTTACATTTCTATGATTTCAGGCTACAGACTAAATTTCTTCCCTGATTCCTTACTAACAAGCACACATTATCATGCTCTGCCTGACTCCAGAGTGATCTGGCAGGGAAGACTCAGAGGTTGAAGCCCATTTAAGCTGCATACACTAATGGTCTTCTAAATACTTGTAGTGCCTAGAAACTGGAAAGGTGCCAGTCGACTACAGGTTAGCAAATGTGACGTCCGTCTACAAAAAGGGCCAGGAGGAAGATCCAGGGAACTACA
>NW_010441923.1:0-302 GCF_000710305.1 Buceros rhinoceros silvestris | reverse complement strand
TCTGTCCAAGTCCAGCAAAAGAGCTCGGCTGTTGTCCAGAAAAAATCCTACGTCCCCATGAGCCGGGGCGAGTATATCGTCACCAAACTCGATGACCTCATCAACTGGGCACGAAGGGTGAGTCCCCAAAGAGGAGCGAGATGGTGTCAAATGCTTCGAGGTGATGCTGGGGAGCAGAGCAGAGCCACCGCTGCCTCCTCCTCAGGACAAAAATAGCCTCAGAGTTCTCCCCAGGGAAACAGCTGAGTGTCCTGGCCGGAGGTTGACCCTTGGGTGCTGGGTCAGAGCGAGGGGGAGTCGCT
>NW_010441922.1:0-299 GCF_000710305.1 Buceros rhinoceros silvestris | reverse complement strand
CACCTGCAGCTGAAACACCCTCCGCTTCCCCTAATCCTCACCGAATAATTTTTTTTTTCCTCCTATACCTAAAACAGGCTGAAAGGAGAGGAGAAACCAATCGCTGTAACTAACCGAAACGCTTCTTAGGTGCCCAGTTTCCAGAGTCCTTTAATTTTGTTCCGCGACTCCCGCCTAGAACCCCTCGGCTGGGGTGTGAGCGAACGCACCCGCTTCCTCCTGGCAGCCGGCGACGGGAACATGGCTGAAGGCCTCGACAACTCCGTGTGCCGCCTTTGCGCCCCAAAAGCGCTCGTCGG
>NW_010441921.1:0-301 GCF_000710305.1 Buceros rhinoceros silvestris | reverse complement strand
GGGGAGCTACATCACCAGTTTCTCAGCTTGAAGGTAAGGAAAGGAGACCAGTCCCACCTGGCCTGCAGTCGCATGCCTTGTTTCTGCTTCCTGAGGCCATAGGGTGAAGGCTTGGACTAGATAGAGGAATCTTGGGGCTCATCCTGTTCTGAATTCATAGCAGCTTGCAATTCTTTTACAGTTTTTGGCTGTGCCCAGCTCTTGACTGAAGTTGGAAAAGCAAATCATACCATGCTACTGTTAGACCTGCAGCTTCAGGTAGGGTAATTAAGCTCATGTAGAAGTGGCAGTTCTTCCTAAA
>NW_010441920.1:0-302 GCF_000710305.1 Buceros rhinoceros silvestris | reverse complement strand
TCTGGACTTAGAGCTTAATGGTCTGAATAGAATTTGATGAGGTTGACAAATAGAATGAAAAATTGGTGTTTGTAGGACTGAGCGTTAATTAAAAATGAAATGCATGGTGCTGGTGCCGGACCTCTTAAAGGCAGCAGTGCTCAGCCAAATGTCTGCCTGATGCTGCCTAAAATGTTCCTGGGCGTTGTGACTGAGGTGAAAAACACCTGAAGAAAGATGTCTGAATAGTCTGCATTGGTTTTTGAGTATCTGCTGTTAAACCCGGACAGGTTCCTGGGCTCCTACTGCGGTAATGTCACCCT
>NW_010441919.1:0-302 GCF_000710305.1 Buceros rhinoceros silvestris | reverse complement strand
GCCCTTGCACAGCCGGCACGAGGCCTGCACGTGGAACCGGTCACTATCGAGGACGGCAATTCATCCAGCCCACACGCAGCGCACAGGTTAAGCTGGCCCAAGCCCAGCATCAACACCACAAAGAAAGAGAGGCAGGTCACTGTCCTAGAGTGACCCACCTCTTCGGGAGTCTGCGGCCTGCCTGGGCCTGGGTAGAGGATGTGGTGAGAAAGCTTCCTACCCCGGCACGGCACTTGGACTATTACCCTTCATCCCCTCTCCGGGTAGGCAGCGACGAACGCACAAGAAGAAGTCCGAGGGGA
>NW_010441918.1:0-301 GCF_000710305.1 Buceros rhinoceros silvestris | reverse complement strand
AGGAGCAGGGCTGGACAACAGGCAGCAGTGTGGTACATAGCGCTTGTTGTTCTGAGCGGCTTAGCCAGGAAAATATTTCCTCAATTAAGGAATTGAAAACAAACCTCAAAAAAGAAAATCTAAATAAATCAAATAACCAGGCAGTGCAGAACGAATCGGTGATGTGTGTGCTGGGAGGGGCACAGCCGGCTCCGCATGTGTCTCCTCTGGGCAAGACGCGTGAACTGGAGGACGCAGCACCTTGGGGTGGGCCCAGCGAGCATCCCCCCACCCTGCCCCGAGCATCCCCCTCCCAACCCAC
>NW_010441917.1:0-301 GCF_000710305.1 Buceros rhinoceros silvestris | reverse complement strand
TCTGATGGCTCCGTCAGCGAGGACAAATCCTGCCTCCTGTCCCTGGCACGCACCTGGTGTCAGGATGGGCACAGGCATCCATCCCGTTGCAAACAGTGGGTACTGCAGGGTTTAAAATCCCCACCCAGTAACTGGGAAAGGAGCTGCGGGCTCCGTGGCAGGGCGTGTGGGCTGGGGAAGAACAGGCAGCCCTGGCTCACCGTGGGAGTGGGCAGGTAACGTGGCTGCCAACACCGGGGTTGTGCCATGCCATTCCCGTGGTGCTGACGCCCACCTCCCTGCCTCATCACCCTCCCCGGGC
>NW_010441916.1:0-301 GCF_000710305.1 Buceros rhinoceros silvestris | reverse complement strand
TGTCCCCTGAACTGGTTTCCTGCCCTAAAAGAGCAGGGACAGAAAAAAAGTAGACACAACAGGTCTGGACACATCAATGGACAAGTCAAATAAAGACACACCCCTAGAACAGCAACACAGCAACAGGTTGCTACTTACATTCTTTTAGTGCAAGGTTATTCATACAGGAGAAAAATAAAATCCATACAAAAGGTAGAATAAATCACCTGGGGGGGTTTTGCCCAGCTGTAACACTTCCACAGAATCACTGACTGGGTGGGAAGGGACCTTCCAAGCTCATCCGGTCCAGCTCCCTGCAGGG
>NW_010441915.1:0-301 GCF_000710305.1 Buceros rhinoceros silvestris | reverse complement strand
ACTGGTGACTGGCTGCCAGCCTGATGGAACCCCTTTGACTACAACACCTTGAGCTTGAACCATCAGACAGTTGCTCACCCAACGTACTATGGACATGTCTAGCTGTGGGATGGACATTTTGTCCAGAAGGATACTCGGAGAGACACTCTCAAGAGCTTTGCTAAAATCCAGAAACACTCCACATCTAGTGGCTTCCCTGGTCAACTCCATGGGGGACCTTGACACAAAAGGACATTGAGTCAGTTAAGCAGGACCTTCCACTAGTGAAGCCTTGCTGGCTGTGGCCAATGACTGTGTTGTC
>NW_010441914.1:0-301 GCF_000710305.1 Buceros rhinoceros silvestris | reverse complement strand
TGTGATCTCCAGGCACTTTGCCGGGGCAGCAACAAGCGGGAGCTGCGGTGGGAGACACACAAGGATGCAGTTGAGCGCTCCGTGGGCGAGGAGCGCAGCACCTTGCCTCCCCTTCCCGCCGGCGTCTCGGTCAGCGAGAGGTTCAGACAGTGCCGGGGCGTGGGTGTCCTTCGCCCACGTGCCGCACGCACGCGGCTGTGCCAGGTCCCCGTGGGACGGTCACGGCTGCTCGCTGCTTTTCGCGAGGCGTGAGGGACAGGAGAAGGTGGCGGGCTGGCCGGCCGGGGTTGCGCGCGCCCCC
>NW_010441913.1:0-301 GCF_000710305.1 Buceros rhinoceros silvestris | reverse complement strand
AAAAACTACACACAGCTTCAGGTTTACAGCCGCTGGTTAGTTTGTGCTATGCAACAGCCCCCTCTTTGCAGGCCAAGGCACAAGCCCAGCTGCACACGGGAAGTTGCTGCAGACAATCTGCAGCAGATACCCTCAGACAGGCTCTAATTTCACACACAAACTGCATCCCCAGTAGTTTCCTCATTGACAGAACAACTACTACTACGGCCAAGCGACAGCCGTTATGTCTTTGCTTCCTCACTGACAGACACATCCATTCTCCCAGGGACGAGTGACAGGATGAGAGGAAAGAGCCTCAAGT
>NW_010441912.1:0-301 GCF_000710305.1 Buceros rhinoceros silvestris | reverse complement strand
CTGATTGGGAAAATGTTTCTTTTTAAATGGTCTGAATCTGCAAATTCCTCCCTTCTCCCTACTTTTTTTTGGTGTGTGTATGTGTGAAATGCTGTTCTTTCCCTCATGGCAGATGTACACAGCATATCTTACATCTGCATGGCTAAGCTCTCCTCATCAGCTGCATGGCCACATCCAGACCTCTGTTACGGATGGTCCCTGGCATGTCCCCACCTCCAAACTGTGCCGAGGAACAGTGTGGCAAAGTGCTAATTGGCTGATAGCATGGGTGGGTATCTGCCAATGACTGAGACTGAGCCTC
>NW_010441911.1:0-301 GCF_000710305.1 Buceros rhinoceros silvestris | reverse complement strand
GTTTCTTCACAATACGCTGAGGAAAAATCCTCTCAGATTGTGCCGTCCTTGTGCAGGGCTGACCGTGCTTTCCAGAGCCCCTCACATCCCCCGGTGGGCGTAGGGTGTTCAATATCACCTCACCATGTGGACACCAAGACAAGCCAGCTCAAAGGAGGGAGTCAATAAACTGAGTTTGCAATACCTTGCCCTGAAGATCCCAAGGCATCTTAGGTGTACCAAGAAAACCACAGCTTTCATAGCAATGAACTTGTGTTTCTACACAAAATTTTCCATTTTATTTCAAGCAGATAACTCTGGT
>NW_010441910.1:0-301 GCF_000710305.1 Buceros rhinoceros silvestris | reverse complement strand
CCCTTGCTTTGCCCACTTCTCCCCATCATCTTCCATGAGGTGCTGCCATACCCCAAATAGTGTGACAGGCCTTTGAGAATGAGGAGAGGAGGCTGGCCATCACGCTACCAGTTGCCTTTAGGGACTACCTCTTGCTAAGACCAGTTTTAATGTCTAGCTCATGTGGCAAGTGCTCAGCTTGGGTTTCTGGTGTGCCTCGCATCTTTTTGCTGAATTCTTCTTTGCAACGTGTCTTTGCTTTGGGGGTAACCTGGTCCTTACAGGGGGAGACATGGAGGGTCCGCTAGGTATTGGGGGCAGT
>NW_010441908.1:0-301 GCF_000710305.1 Buceros rhinoceros silvestris | reverse complement strand
GACATGGGCACCAGCTCACTGGACGATGGGTTGCTGTCCTGGGAGGGGTACAGCACCAGCGGAGCATTGTCATTCTCATCCACCACAACAAGGTGGACACTGACATTGGCTCTAAGAGGTGGTGACCCCCCATCAGAAGCGCTCACTAAGATCTCAATCTGCTTCATCTGCTCGTAGTCCAGGGGCCGCAGCACAAAGATGTGCCCATTCTCAGAGTTCACAGAGATGCAGGAGCAGGCAGGCTGCTCTGTGTGGTGGGCTGGTACCAGGGAATAGGTCACCTTGGCATTGGACCCCACGT
>NW_010441907.1:0-301 GCF_000710305.1 Buceros rhinoceros silvestris | reverse complement strand
GTGAGTCTCCTCCATCCCCTGCTGCTGCTGCCGCCGCTTCGCTGCTTTTGTCTTCAATACCCCACGACCAGACTGGTAGGACAATGCAGACACCGGCTTTCCACCTGGTACCCCAGCGTTTTGTAACAGCCGCGAGTCCTTTCCACCTCCACGAAAACCCACGTGGCTGCCATCATTTTGAACACTGCTTTGGTATTGGTTTCCTTTTGTCTCCTCAACCGTGCTTAACCCTCGCTTTCCATCCCACACAAACTCGCTAACATTTACTTTGTTTTCTGTATATAATATATTTTATTCTAGT
>NW_010441906.1:0-301 GCF_000710305.1 Buceros rhinoceros silvestris | reverse complement strand
CTGGTGGCACCGGGGACGCTGGGTTTAAGGGGGTGACCCGGCATTACCGGGGTCCGCTGGGGTCATTGGGGTCCCCAAGTGTCGCCAGGGTCCCTTGGCGTCACTGGGGTCCCCTGGCATTGCTTCGGTCCCTGGATGCTGCCAGGCTCCCAGGACATCAGTGGGGTCGCCAGGGTCCCCTGTCACCACTGCGGTCCCCAAGCATCACCCAAGGCACCTCCCAGGGCCCCAAGCATCCCTAGTGTCCCCTGGGGTCCTCTGGCTCCCTGCGATGCCACCACCCTGTCCCCCCATGATGCCA
>NW_010441905.1:0-301 GCF_000710305.1 Buceros rhinoceros silvestris | reverse complement strand
CACACGGTGAACATGGGCAGCATTGCTAAGACTTTTTCACCCTTCTCACATATAGGGAGCAAAACCCTAAATACCCCCATGCTCCTGTCCCCGGTGCCCAACTCCACGTGCTGGCATGAATGGCACAACTGGGACCACCCCATCCTTGCGCCGCTGACCACCAGCCCTGGGCTCGTTGGGATGAGCCAGCTGCGAGCATCCCACTCCCACCCCACCCTGGGGACCCCGGGAACACCGCCCTTGTGCCCGCTGCCAGCCAGCAGGTGGGTGGCAAGGGACAAGGTGGCACTCACGCGATCTC
>NW_010441904.1:0-301 GCF_000710305.1 Buceros rhinoceros silvestris | reverse complement strand
AAAAACCTGGTGGGAACCCAAAAAAACCTCTTGAGAACCTCCAGCAATCTTGTGGGACCCTAAAATACCTCGTGAGGATCCAAAAAAATCTCGTAGGGCTCCAAAGAACCTCTTGAGAACCTCGAAGAGCAGGATGGGAGCCCAAAAAACCTCTTGAGAACCCCCAAAAATCTTGTGGGATCCCCAAAAAACCTCTTGAGAACCCAAAGAACCCCTTGAGATCACATCAAACCTCTGGAAACCTCCCCAAACCCTCTTGAGGTTCCTCAACCCCCCCTGAAGTCCCTCCAAACCTCCTGGG
>NW_010441903.1:0-301 GCF_000710305.1 Buceros rhinoceros silvestris | reverse complement strand
TTTTCTTAAGTAACAAAGAGAGCAAGGGAAGACCTCCATAGCGTGATCCACTGAGGCCTGTGCTCTGGGTATTGGGGTTCCTCCTGAATCACACTTGATTGAACTTGTTAATAACTGTTATTCGATGGTCTTTCAGTGGGATGCAAAAAAACTCCTCAAATGTGCTCTATTGCGTTAAATGACTTGCTAAGCAAAGAGAGTTTGAGAGGACTGGGTAGGGTGGTTTATTTAACTGGGTAAAAACACTTCAAAGGAAAGTGAAAAAATGAGAGGTTCATTTAAAACCAGAATAATTTAACTT
>NW_010441902.1:0-301 GCF_000710305.1 Buceros rhinoceros silvestris | reverse complement strand
AAGCCTGTTGTCTTGCTCTTATTCTAGGAGGCTCATCGTCCCCTACCTGTGCTGCCATTCCCTACTTTGCATCCGCTCAGCACCCCAGCAGGTCTCCATGCATAGCTGCTGGGGTAGGGGGGGGGCTGCTCCTCTCCCCCAGAAGCTGCAGCTCTTCAGATGGAAGCTGGCAGGGTAAGGTGGCCTGCAGCCGTGCTGCTGGGGGCCTGCCTTTAAACAGGGGGATAACAGCAGTCAGCTCCAAAAGCAAAGCAGCCACCTGTCTCATGCAAGAAACAGGACTATCCACGGGCAGTGATAG
>NW_010441901.1:0-301 GCF_000710305.1 Buceros rhinoceros silvestris | reverse complement strand
CCTTTGTTTGGCACAGGCTAAACACAATTACGGAATTGGTACCAGAACATCAGCTTAACCTTTACCCAACATCAGCTTAACTTGTCGGTTATCAGCAGATTTGCAGCACGTAATTAAGAAGAGGTGGGGCTGTAACTTTCTTGTAACTCATTTGAGGAAGCACCTTCTTGATGGAAGTTCTGAAGTCCTCACCTCTCTTCCCCTCAAACTAGACATTTACAACTCCTCCAGCTGAAATACAGAGCTGCGATGAGCTGTGGAGAGCAAAGCTATCAATGAGGATACTCCAAGTTTTCACATC
>NW_010441900.1:0-301 GCF_000710305.1 Buceros rhinoceros silvestris | reverse complement strand
ATAGAGCTACTCGTGCTAAGTAAGTGAAGGTAAGCAAATGGTATGCTAAACCACACAACATTTTAAATCAAGTGATTCATTCTATTCAGAACTTATTTATTTAAATGACTTGTATCTCTTAACATTGAGAGGCTCCCGCTCAAGGGGACAGTTGCCTGGTGTGCAGTCCAGTTGCATCCAGGGAGAATTCAAAGTGGGCTCACCCAACAATCCATTGTTGGCAAAACATCTCATTGCTGGAGATCACTGCCATGCACCCACGATTCTTAGCGGGGAGAGCTCATAAGAAGGCTCTCTTAGG
>NW_010441899.1:0-301 GCF_000710305.1 Buceros rhinoceros silvestris | reverse complement strand
TTTTTTTTTTTTATCACTGCAAAGTCATAAGCAGGTGGTATGGTCTTTTCTGTGGCTATTTGAGCAGAAGGAATGGCAGCAGTTCCCGAGGGCTCATCCTGGTGGTCTGGGGGGAATGGCTGCGTGGTCTGGCACACCATTTCCCACCGATGAGGAACTTAAGGCCTGCCTAACAAGTTATGCACAAAGGAGCCGTGAATGTCCATTGATTAGTGGCGGAAAATGAAGGAGTATGTTGCTGCCAAGGTGAGGGGAGGGCCAGCAGCTGCCTGAGGACCATGGAGCTGGGAGCGAAGGTGTC
>NW_010441898.1:0-301 GCF_000710305.1 Buceros rhinoceros silvestris | reverse complement strand
TCAACACAACAAGCAGGATGCCTCATCTCCAGCAGTCTCCAGGCCTGTTGTCTTCACCATGCTCCAGACCCACCCTGCAGCTGGTCCCATGCTTTTAACAACTGTCCCACTTAACTTGTACCACATACACTTTGGAATGGGACATTTCATTGCCACCTATAAAAAACTGAGCTCCAGTGCCCACAGGAAGAAGTAAAGGTGCAGCCTCTCTGTTCCATAGGAGACCATGCCAGATAAAATTGAGCAAGATTTCACACGGCCTCTCCCTCTCAGTGAGTTCCAAAATTGCCCCAAGAATGCA
>NW_010441897.1:0-301 GCF_000710305.1 Buceros rhinoceros silvestris | reverse complement strand
AGTTTTCGCTTCCGCTGGGACCCACCAACTATCTAAAGGCAGAAAAAGGGACCGAAGGGGACGGAGCTGGCTGAAAGCCCCTGCCCTGCCCCAGGCATGGCCGCTGCTGGGCTCCCCACGGGCAGCTCTGCCTCTTCCCCTTCCCTCGGCCAGTGCAGGGAGGGGACGCGCTCGCGGAGCCCGTGGGGTGGGTTAGGGCACAGAGACCACTCAGAAAGCTCGTGTGGAACTAGGGAAGTGGATGGGAGCGACACCAGGGACCAGGGGAAGGTCCCAGAGCCGAGGGCTGGTGACTCCCGGG
>NW_010441896.1:0-301 GCF_000710305.1 Buceros rhinoceros silvestris | reverse complement strand
TGGGGTTGGTAGCGAAGCCTGAATACACAAAGATTCAGGCACCCAGGCTATGGAAGACAAAACTAAAATGTATTTGTGGTTTTAATTCAGCCAAAGATTAGTGAAAAAATTTTCTCATCAGCAGGGACCTGTTTTTCCTTGTAATCTTGAAGGTCATGTAAGAAACTAATGTTTATTCGCTGTCATTCGTCCTTCACAGGGGAACAGTGTACCCCAAACAAATGTTAAGGAACCTGTTAGGTTCCTGATAATATGCAAATCAAGGATTCTGCAGCTATATTTTCCCATAAAGGCTGGATAG
>NW_010441895.1:0-301 GCF_000710305.1 Buceros rhinoceros silvestris | reverse complement strand
AATCGGCAAAGAGGAAAGGTCTACCTGCTTCCAGGAGGAGTCTACTGCCCCAGTGGTGTGGAGGTACTGCGGGGGTTTCTCTCCTCTCTCCGATGAAAAGCTCTCGTAGTCCCAGGGGCGGAAATTCGGAAGCCCCGCGGCGTGAGCAGAGCAGAGAACGCCCGCCCGTGTCTCGACACGCCCCTTGCCATGTGCTTATTCCGGCGGCGTCTGAGCACCACTGCCCTTCGCCGGGAGCGTGGGAATTTTCCCGCGGCTCGGGGCGGGGCAGGAGGAAGGGAGAGAAAGCGGGCCCATGCGG
>NW_010441894.1:0-301 GCF_000710305.1 Buceros rhinoceros silvestris | reverse complement strand
TCCTGCTAAAAGTTCCAGCCTGAAGGAACTGATAAACAATATTTTGATTGTTCTATGTCAGTTTTTAATCCAGCGTTTTAGAAGCACTGTTCACTGCGAAATAAATACAAGTAATTAAGGAAAATTCTCCACAAAGAAGGGTGAACTGAAGTCTTGAAGACGGAGAAATAGATACAGGTAAGTATCTCTAAAAACACGTTGACTCGAGTAATTTAAATTTTAGCTTCAGTTTAGAATATTTTATGCTCTATCTAGCTAATATTCAGATTTCTTTAATGCCAAATAATTCATTTATTTTTTT
>NW_010441893.1:0-301 GCF_000710305.1 Buceros rhinoceros silvestris | reverse complement strand
AGTAAAAGCTGCCTACTTTAATTTCCCTAGATTCTGATTCGTGCTTCTCCTCCAAGGCACAGTGTGGGCTAAGAGCCAAACGTAAGCTGTTTGTCAGGAGAAGATGCTTTCTTACAGGTGGCGGTGCTTTAAACTTGTGGCTGGGGTCTCTCCTTAGGACCTTCACGTGGGTGAGAAGACTAAACTGATTGCGCAGTTGCGTGATGCAAAGAATTTGATTGAGCAGCTGGAACAAGACAAGGTAAAAAAACACTTCTTTGAACTCCATGTAGGTTTTGAAAAAGATTATTTAGAATTCAAA
>NW_010441892.1:0-301 GCF_000710305.1 Buceros rhinoceros silvestris | reverse complement strand
CAGTGTAAGCTTCTGCATCTCTGTCCTGCTGATCTTTTTTGTCCTTTCCCCTCTGTCTCTCTCGCGCTCTCCACGTTTTTCTTACAAAATTTATATTTTGTAAAAGGGTTCTGTTTTATCAGGAAGTATTTTGCCTTCACACTGACTCTTAGACTGGCTGATTTTTTTCTGCTTTCTGTTCGCATTTTAACCTCTCCCACATTTTAATTTTATTTTATTTTAATTCCCATCTCATCCGGTCAGTCGCTGTTTGGGGTTTTGGCACCATCAATATCAAATGTACAAACGGTTCTTGCTAACC
>NW_010441891.1:0-301 GCF_000710305.1 Buceros rhinoceros silvestris | reverse complement strand
CTGCTGTTCGCTAATGTCAGAGGAACGTCTGTAGAGCAGTTGTTCTGTGTAAAGGGAACGTACCCTGAAATTGCTTAAGGATAGCTTTTGCCTGGAGTTGTTGGCAGTGACGCCATCTGTACCATCTCTACAAGTCCTTTAAGAGAATTCAGTAACACACTGAGGCGGGAAGTCACTCTGCAGCAGCTGCTGGATGACACTTGTCTCCACTGAAGAGACAAGCGGCTCCTGACCACACCTGGTTCACTGGGCAGAAAATGCCGCCATCAGCTTCTGTGTGAAGCTGTGAGTGCAGCTGCAA
>NW_010441890.1:0-301 GCF_000710305.1 Buceros rhinoceros silvestris | reverse complement strand
AAAAAAAAAAATACCCTTAGCGATTGTATATACCAAGAAATATTCAAAGTGAAATGTAAGTAGCTTTAGTTAAAATATTTTAATACGCCAGCCGAAGTAATCTGGAGGGTTGTTTTCTTGTGATTGCATTTAAGTGCAGACATACCATTCCACCTCAAACGACAAGTAGCTTTATCTCGACGGACAGACCCACAAACCCTGTGATTTATACTCATAATCCAGTAGGCACCAAAGATTCGTACAAGGAATTTCATGGAAAAATAAGGCACCTGAGTACATGACAGGCTCCCTCAGCTACCAC
>NW_010441889.1:0-301 GCF_000710305.1 Buceros rhinoceros silvestris | reverse complement strand
AGCTGTGGGAAACGGGCTGTCTGTCCGTCTGTCCGGCCCTGCGCAGTGCTGTGAAGAGCTGCCGGCGCTACCCGTGCCCAGAGGGCTGCCTCCTGCGCCCCTCACGCTACAGAGCCGCTCTTGTTCTTGCCTCTTCAAGTGCCTACAAGAGGTTCAGTGAACTGCTGCCAAAGGAGGAGAGGGGGAATGTCTGCTCTGCGCGGGTTCCCAAGAGCCAGCTCCTGACGCTGCCAGAGCTGCGGGTACGGTGCTGGGAACTAGCGGCTGGCACCCAGGCCTGGGTGGGTCTCAGGGGGGGGCA
>NW_010441888.1:0-301 GCF_000710305.1 Buceros rhinoceros silvestris | reverse complement strand
GTCCAATAAAAGGCAGTAAGCTTGCAATCTCACGCAAATTCATTGGAGACTGGGAGCTTCGTCTTCTGAATTTCACACCCAGCAGTGACCCCCGGTAATTGGCTCCATACATCTTCAGCGGCGCAGATTTACATAAGGGGTAGGGCGTGATTGATGACCGGGGTCACCCCGCTGGCCCAGTGGGCAGGGCATGGTGACAGCCATGCTGCCCCACGTCTTCTCCTGCCCCGTGTGCCACCATGGCACAGTACGGCGAGTTTGTGGTGATGCCAGGGAGGAAGGAGCCCATCCCCTGTGATTC
>NW_010441887.1:0-301 GCF_000710305.1 Buceros rhinoceros silvestris | reverse complement strand
GGGTCAGGGCCAGATGGGTGCTTCCCATCCCCCCTGCAGCTGCAGCAACATCTGCCCACGCTCAACATCTGGAGATGCCGCCTAAGCCCGGGCCCCTCGCTTGGGGCCGTGCTCGGGGAGGGGGCTCCTTGGCCCCGTGTCTCCATCCCCGCTCCCACGTGAGCCTAAAGCAAACCTGTCCTCGGAAGCCCTCGCTGGCACGACAGCAGCCCCGGCCATGGTGGCAGCACCGGGCGACACCATGCCAGGGCCGGGCAGAGCCGGCTCAGGCAGAGCCCCCCTGCCCGGCATGGAGCCCCAG
>NW_010441886.1:0-301 GCF_000710305.1 Buceros rhinoceros silvestris | reverse complement strand
TGCTGGAGCAAGTCCAGAGGAGGGCCACAAAAATAGTCAGAGATCTGGAGCACCGAGCATCTCCCCTACAAGGACAGGCTGGGACAGTCTGGGTTGGTCAGCCTGTCTCTGGGGAGACCTTATATCAGACTTTGAGGGCCTACGGAGAAGATGGGGAGGGACTCCTTATCAGGGACTGTGTTGTTAGGACGAGAGGTAATGGTTTCAAAGTGAAAGAGGGTTGATTTAGATACTAGAAAGAAATTCTTTACTGCGGGAATGGTGAGGCACTGGAACAAGTTGCCCAGGGAAGTTGTGGATG
>NW_010441885.1:0-301 GCF_000710305.1 Buceros rhinoceros silvestris | reverse complement strand
CGCCTCCATGGATCCCAGGCGGGGTTAGCCACACCATGGAGCGGAGGTGGTGTGGGACCACACTGGGTGCTCCAGGAGCTGGTGCAGCCACCTCAGGAGATCAGGCTATTATTATTTTTTCCCTCTCCTCAAGCCCCCGGCTCTGTCTGCTGGGCCGGGAGTCCCCCAAGGACACCCTCACTCATTACCCTGCAGCTCACAAGGGCACATCTGGAATTTTTCTTCCCAAACCCCCAGTTTCCAGCAAGCGGAGGCCAAGCCAGGTTCAAGCACGGGGTGCAGGCACGGGGCAGCCCCTCTC
>NW_010441884.1:0-301 GCF_000710305.1 Buceros rhinoceros silvestris | reverse complement strand
GTGTCCTCCTAAACATCCAATTATTCTTCTCACTGGCTGTCAGAGATCAGATCACCTTTGAGAAACATCTACTGTGTTAGACGTCTGCCTAACACCAGGCGGAACTGACTTCTGCTTCGTTTGCAAATCACATCCAGAGTGCAGGATTAAACCTAACTGCAGGAGCAGCCACAGAGGAAAGCTAAACACTGTCACATTTCTCCTGCTGTTCAGAAATAAGCCCAGCTACACAGAACTGATGTGGTCTTCAGCTAGATCTAAGTCGCATCAGCTCTAACATTAACCAGTGCAGGGTTGTTGT
>NW_010441883.1:0-301 GCF_000710305.1 Buceros rhinoceros silvestris | reverse complement strand
CCACCATGAGCTGCTGGTGGTGCTGCTCTGCCGAGGTTGCGGTGACTGGTGCACCATCGGCGCAGTGGCTAACGGCGCTGGGCAGCTGGGGCTGTGCACGCTACCTCTGCCTGGAGGTGCCCGTGGTGGATGGTCTCCCGCTCCAAGCGAACCTGGGGACGTGTTGGCCTCAAGCCACTCCACTCCTGGACGATCTTTGCTTTCTGAAAGCACAAGCATATCAGTGCCCGCACGGCGTTCCTCCCAATGACAGCGGCCGAACCTCGCGGCACTGAGCGACCCACGGAGTGAGGGCTCCTGC
>NW_010441882.1:0-301 GCF_000710305.1 Buceros rhinoceros silvestris | reverse complement strand
GTCAGGACCTGCTGCCCACCTTCCCGCGTGGCGGCTTACACCTTCAGTCAAATATTTATTTAAGAAGGCGGCTCGGCTCGTGTGCAGGGTCTGTCAACACGGGGAGCTGGTGGAGCAGGACTTCCAGCCGGTTTGCTCGCTCCAAAGGTGAAGGAGACTCTGGAAGAGGCGCGTAACCAGGTCTTTCTCCTCCTGCTTGAATTATGGAGGGATATACGGTGGTCCCGTGGGATATGGGGTGCAGGGCGCTGGGATAGCTGCAGTGTGGGGTGAGTGTGTGCAGCATGGAGGTGGTGGTTGG
>NW_010441881.1:0-301 GCF_000710305.1 Buceros rhinoceros silvestris | reverse complement strand
CGAGGCGTGCGCGGGGCGGGAGCGGTGCCCGCGGGAGGGAGCGGAGGGCAGGGCAGGGAGCCGCGGGCTCCGATACCGCTCCGGGAGAGATTTTCCAATCGGCACCTTCGCACGCGTGGCCTCAGCTGCGTGAGGAGTGTCAGCGCGGTGCGGACAGCCGAGCATCGGGCTGCGCTCGCCCTTATCTGTCAGCCGTACAATAGCAGCATTGATAAGGCAGCAGCAACTGGCTTTGACAAGTGTGCTGCGCTCGCATTCCTCTGAAAACCGTGCGGGAAAAGGGGGGAAGAAAAAAAAAAAA
>NW_010441880.1:0-301 GCF_000710305.1 Buceros rhinoceros silvestris | reverse complement strand
CTTATGTTCCCTCTCTAATTCTAAAACCATCAGGTCCTGCAAATCCGATCCGCATTCCTTTTGCCATCCTGGGTGTTTCCGGAGGGTATAAAACAACTCCACATAATCTACCTCACTCCATTTTTCCTCCCTCCTTACAAACATCTTAAGTTTCAACACTACATCATAATCTATCGAGCCATGTATAGGCCACTTAACTCCGTTCTCCAATTCATATTCCGGCCATCTTTTACTGCAATATTTTATAAGATTTTGCTTTTTCTCGGTGCCTCCCTTCCCTACGATCTCCTCCCAGTGCTGC
>NW_010441879.1:0-301 GCF_000710305.1 Buceros rhinoceros silvestris | reverse complement strand
CCAGCTATGCAGACAACGCCACGGGGGCCGGAGCCAGCCTGAAGCCCTGCCTGGACAAGGCCATGAAGATCATCCCAGCAGAAAAGCAGCGGGAGACCCCCACCTACCTGGGGGCCACAGCGGGCATGCGGCTGCTGAGGTAGCGGCACTGCCCGGGGCCACACAGCTCCCACCCCGTCCTGGGATGGGGTCTGGGGGCACAGGGGGCTCTGGGGGGCTGCTGCCCGGGCAGGCGGTGGCGGTGGGCAGAGCATCCTTGTCTGCAGCCCCGCGGGGTGTGCGAGAGAGCTGCTCGCGGGGG
>NW_010441878.1:0-301 GCF_000710305.1 Buceros rhinoceros silvestris | reverse complement strand
GGATGTCAGAGCAGGCAGACCTCAGAGCAAGGCACTCCAGAGCCAGCCCACTCACTTTTCCTCCCCAAACTGGGCTTGAACTGGAGCACTGCACGCGCTGTTGCTTGCTGGAGGGGGCTCCTGGGCAAGGCAGAGCAGGGGAGCAGGGATGCTCTCAACATGGTGGTGCCTGTACACCCCTGCCTTCCTCCCGTGCCATCCGGGCACAGGCCAGCACCTCTGAGGACGCTCCTCTCCCGGCAGTGCAGGCACGGATGGGCCAGGACCCTACCCCAGCCCGGATGGGAGAGCAGCGCCCAGG
>NW_010441877.1:0-301 GCF_000710305.1 Buceros rhinoceros silvestris | reverse complement strand
GAGGGTGCTGCCCGTGCTGGTGTCCCTCCTTTGGTGAAGACCTTAACCAGGACTGGTGCTGCTGTCAACAGCTCGTTGGGAGCTGGTCCGAGGGAAGACAGAGCCGGCTCCTGGGACATCTCAGTCTGTTCCCATGGATTTGTGGGGCTTTCAGAGGAAATTACCCACCATTTCTAGACTGGGGTTCGCTAGGAGTCCTTCACACCTTTCACTCCCAAACTTTGCCCGGAGGTCCAAAATCTCGGACCGTGTCACGTTTCAGTCTTGCTCCGTTCCTGACTTTCCTGTTGGCACTCACGAG
>NW_010441876.1:0-301 GCF_000710305.1 Buceros rhinoceros silvestris | reverse complement strand
AAGACTCCACATATTGAGGAAAAAAATCCACCCTGAAAAAGCAGAACTACTTCACTTTCTGGTCCTTTACTTTTAAGTCACTTTTCTCCCTTTCCCTCATTCATCCCTGCCCTCACACTTAATACACCTGTGGAAACTACACCACACCCAGCTTTAGTTTTACCTGCACCGTTTCCCTCAGACACACTCTCTCCCATCTCCCCTCTCCTGTCGGGCAGGATCCAGCCAGCCAAGGTGGAGATGGTGTAAGAGCAGCAGCCCCCCACCCTGCTGCGAGCCCTTTATGGTGGAGTCTCGGGGG
>NW_010441875.1:0-300 GCF_000710305.1 Buceros rhinoceros silvestris | reverse complement strand
TTGCAAAAGGCCAGGTCCAAAATCTGCCCTTCTTTCCTCTACCCATTCCCTTTCATCAATCCCTTCCTTGTCCTTCCAGGGCCTGGAGATGGCTGCTGAAGGACATGCCCCAGCACCTTCCCAGGGACGGAGGGAGGCTGAACAGCCTGAAACTCTCCCAATTCTTGTTCCTGCCCTTCCAGAAGATGCCTTTGACATCGGCCTCTTCCAAGGACCCCAGAAGCTCTGCGATTGCTCTGGCACTGTGGAGGGCCCAGTTCAGAAAAACAGGGGAGGGTGACAGAGCAGCCATGACCCTGT
>NW_010441874.1:0-300 GCF_000710305.1 Buceros rhinoceros silvestris | reverse complement strand
CCTCCACATGGCAGTAAAAGACTCTTTCATGTTTAAGTCCCCTGTTTTCTCGAGCACGTGGAAAGGAGCAAGTCCTCACCCCCCCATATCGAGAGACCCACTGCTGAGGGACAAGAGAGAGGACCGTCCCTCATAAACTGGATGAAGTCGTCCTGCCGGGGCAGACGCAGCACTGGACCATCACCCAAGAGACGCACACAACACCCTTGCTAAGGGACCGTGGAACAGCAGCCGCCAAGCAGTCTTCTACAAGCGGTAAGAGGGAAAGGCTTTTGCAAAAGTTTGCCTGGACAGTTCATT
>NW_010441873.1:0-301 GCF_000710305.1 Buceros rhinoceros silvestris | reverse complement strand
ATCGGGGGCAGGTGAACACGGGCACAGAGTGGGGGTGCTGCCCCCGGTTGTGAAGCTGAGCGGGTCAGATCGAGGGAAGGAAGGAGTTTTCTGCTCATCCACACAGAAGCCAGGACGGGGAGGTTTCAAAGCAGAGGAAGAGCTTGAGCTCAGTCTCCTGACACTAAGGCCAGGCTCACAGCCCAGCAGAGGGACGGGTCCGAACTCCAGCATCTGCGGGGCCCGTCCCCAGCCGGCAGAGAACGCCTCGCCCCCACGACTCACCATGTAGTAACCGGGCAGCAGCTTCTGCAGGAACTCG
>NW_010441872.1:0-300 GCF_000710305.1 Buceros rhinoceros silvestris | reverse complement strand
AGCAGACATCTAACCAGCAAGAGGAAACCTTAAGGCTCTTAGCTCTGTTCTTCTCCCAAGACGTGTCTCTTACCAAGAAAGAACTATATTCCTTACTGTATTTTCATAGACTCCTGTTGTTTCTGCATTAGGACATTAACACCCCTTATCGACACATTTCCCAAATTCTACCCACGCCCTAAGTTTACTCCAGTCTGTTCTTTAAAATGGCACGATGAACTCTCCGGAAGAGTGATGAGAAGTTGGCCTCTCTCCAGAGGGGCAGCAGAGGGGCTGCGGTGGATGATGTGGCCAGAAGAG
>NW_010441871.1:0-300 GCF_000710305.1 Buceros rhinoceros silvestris | reverse complement strand
TTACCTTGATCTTTTTTACTCCTAATAGGCCTTACCTAGTAGAAGCAATTATTAAGAACGTAGGTGTATTCCAGAGAAAAGTACTACCCGCGATCTGTATTTCCGTGTTGCAGCTAAAATCAGAAAAGTGAACTGGTTGCTGGGGAGACCCCAGAGCTGACATCCTTTTGTACATCCTAGCAGATACGTTTTGGAAGCAACTGGAGAAGGGACTGACTACAAAGTCAGGAGCAGATGGTGGAGTTAAAACACCAGGGAGTGGTTCTTGATCTGAATTTGTAGTATGCTGTGGCTCAGCTT
>NW_010441870.1:0-300 GCF_000710305.1 Buceros rhinoceros silvestris | reverse complement strand
AGCCGTAGTAAATATGATGCTGATTGCTGTGCAGTTGTAAAGCTTGCCAGACAACCTTGCCCCTGAACATCTGCCTCCCCTCTTGAAGTCAGCATGGGCTGAGGCTTCCAGCATCACATGCAGTCAGACCACTTGCTGAGCCCGCAGCAGTGAGGATGCCGAGCTTTGACTGGCACAGCTTCAGCAGCAGCCAGGGCACCAGCGTGGGCTCCACAGCACCCCTGAACAGCACAGTCAGTAAGGCCGGTCCAAGCTGTGAGCCATGGCCACACCACCATCAAATCCTGCGCTAGGGACCTG
>NW_010441869.1:0-300 GCF_000710305.1 Buceros rhinoceros silvestris | reverse complement strand
GATGATGGCGGCAGAATCTGCTGGTGACAAGAGTCCTTTGGGACACCAAATCAAAGACGGAGGTCACGAAGAACCGTCAAAGAGCCAGGCTCAGGTGGCAAAGCCACCTCGGAAGGGCAGAGGAAGAGGAGGCGGCAAACGGGAAGTTCCTGGCAGAAGTGGTGCAACGCCAGCAGCGAGCGCCGAGGCCGGGAAGCCTGAGGAGCATGTCCATGAGTTCTTCGTCCTCCAGCAACTGGGACACGAGTGGGGCCAAGTGCTGAGGTCACGGCCAGAGATGTTCTGGACGGTGCTGAGGGA
>NW_010441868.1:0-300 GCF_000710305.1 Buceros rhinoceros silvestris | reverse complement strand
GCATCACCATCTTTTGGTCCACCCTTTTCTGTATCTATCACTAGAGCTCCTGGAGTTGAAGAAAGAGGAGCAGAGCATCCCCAGAGATAACGAAGGGAGCGCTCTGAACTGTTTCTATGAGCATCTTCAGAGGCTGTGCAAAACACTGCCGATACACGTGCTTCCTCTCCCCTCCTCTGTTTCACTCATAGAGAAGACTGGGAGCGTGTGTCTTTGATCCCAGTGTGGATTGTCTTGAAATCAGGGGGACTGGGACGCAACAGATTAGGAAGAATCTGTTCTGCACCGGAACAGGTTAGG
>NW_010441867.1:0-300 GCF_000710305.1 Buceros rhinoceros silvestris | reverse complement strand
CCTGGACCTGCTCCAACAGGTCCATGTCCTTATGTTGTGACCCCAGAGCTGAACATAGTTAGCAGGTCACTAACCATTTCTGTTTGGATTATGTTGGCTTTGTTCTGCTCCCTGTCTTCCAGCTAAGGGGACAGGGTACCTGGAGAGCAACTGGTCTTACTATTAAAGACTTAGGCAAAGGTATTAAGTGCCTCAGCCTTTTCCCCATTCTTTGCCACTCTGTTTCCCACTGCATCCAGCAAAGGATGGGGATTCTCCTTAGCTCCTGCTTTGTTGCTAATATATTTATAGAAACATTTT
>NW_010441866.1:0-300 GCF_000710305.1 Buceros rhinoceros silvestris | reverse complement strand
GCCGAGAAGTTGGTCTAGAGGCTCAGAAGCGGGAACGGGTGCACCTGGAAGCACCTAGAGTTTGGTGGATGAAGCCTGTTTGCTGCCCGTGGGACACGCTATCATTAATATAAGGGACTTCCAGCCCCTCCAGAGCGCAAGGACCAGAACCTGCTCTCATCCTGGTGCTGGGCTGGCTCCAAGGGCTGGGCAGCTCCCGAGCTGGCCCATCCTTCCCCAGCCATGCCCAGAGTGGGACACGGTGCATCCCTGCGTCCCCTACATGCCACCCATCTCTGCCTCACTGAAGAAGCAGAGCCA
>NW_010441865.1:0-300 GCF_000710305.1 Buceros rhinoceros silvestris | reverse complement strand
TCAAATTAACTCAGTGTGAAATGCTAGGAAGAAAAGGTAGGGCAGTTCAAAGTTCGGGCAATTCGCTTGCCACCAGACAGCAAGGTACCTCCCTTAGCTGTAAACTCTGATCAGACCATGGCCGAAATATTATTGCACAATCTGTTTCAGAGCCATAGAAAATTAATTTTAAAATACTCAGTGTTTTGTACCAACAAAATACTTCTTTGGTACTAAGAACGTTTTCTACATAGTTGGGGTGTACTGAGGCGAACAGGAGAGAAGAGATGAGCGTGTCTACAAGAGCTCTACCATTCCTCT
>NW_010441864.1:0-300 GCF_000710305.1 Buceros rhinoceros silvestris | reverse complement strand
CACAGCTCCAGAAGCGCCCCCTCCTCCTCCTCCTTCCCCGAGCTCCACACGCCGAGCGTGAGGCCAGGCGGTGCGGAACGTCCCTTCGGGCAGGAGGGGTGAGCTGTCCCTGCCGTGTCCCCTCCCGGCGCCCCGTACAGCCCCTGCTGCTCCCCGGCGGGGCGGGGTGAGGAGCAGCAGAGGCGGTGACTCTGTGCCAGCTCCGCTCAGAGGTGGCTACGCCGCCCCTGGGTGACCAACGCTGTTCGCGGCGCAAACCCGACACACGGCCCCACGCCAGCGACCGGGAAGAAAACGAAC
>NW_010441863.1:0-299 GCF_000710305.1 Buceros rhinoceros silvestris | reverse complement strand
TCTGGGAGTGAGAACCCTTACCTGGAGGGGTAAGCAAATACTTAGTATCCTTTATGTTTGTAACCGTGGGTGATTAACTAACATAGGTATAAGATTTAGGGCACTTTTAGATTATTAGAATGTACAAGAACAAGTCTTGGAAGACGCAGCTAGGGGAACAGGGGTTATTTAGTCTGGTGAAAAAGAGACCCAGGGTTATCTCATCACTCTCTACAGTTATCTGAAAGGATGTTGTAGCAAGGTAGAAGTCTTTCTCTTCTCCTAAGTGACAAGGGACAGGATAGGAGGAAATGGCCTCA
>NW_010441862.1:0-299 GCF_000710305.1 Buceros rhinoceros silvestris | reverse complement strand
TGCGCCCGGCTAGGAGCGAGGAGCTGCTGCCGTGCCGGAGGGGTGGTGCAAGGTCCCCTGGGCCCTCCGGCCAGGGCCCCTCTCCTGAACGAGCTGGGCTCTGCTCTGCCGAAAACATGACCTCAGCTGAGGCCGTCGCAGAGGGCGAAGCGTTCCTCAGCTGTGCAGCCAGGACACGGACACAGGTCACGGGGCTAGAGAATGCTCCTGGGCTGTGGCAGAAGGAGAGGGGACAGGCAGAGAGCCCTGTGTACCCAGCACCCTGCCCGGGGAGTGGGGCGACATATGGGGGGGCCTGC
>NW_010441861.1:0-300 GCF_000710305.1 Buceros rhinoceros silvestris | reverse complement strand
CAACATCCAGCAGCTGGAGACATCTCTCATCGCCACTGTCTAGGTTTCCTTTTCAACATGTTGTGCGCTTCGTGACATGGGTCAAAACCCACAACAATGGGCGGAACTAACCCAAACCTCCCGGTTTGCTTGGCTTCCGAGGGGACGAAGGCAGAGCTGCTCACATGGAACACCTCTCACCCAGGAAGAAAGAAAGGGCGATGGGTGTGAGTGCTGCTCTCCAACACGTCGGGAGTGAGAGGGGATCCTCTTCCAACGCAGAGCTCAGAAGACGGCAGAAGAAACCCACCCCGACGAAAG
>NW_010441860.1:0-299 GCF_000710305.1 Buceros rhinoceros silvestris | reverse complement strand
GTTTGTTGGTATCAGTTGCTTAATTTTTGAATAAGACTCTAAAGTATGACAGGAGTAAGGGAAACATTAGGTTTGTAAAAATGCATGAAAAAGCTAGAACATCTAATTCTGCCTCAGTATTCCGGTTGAAGACACATAGGTGACAGCTAGAAACTCAAAGTTACTATTGTAGGGTGTGCAGGAATCTTCTGGCACATTTTCTTCCTCCCAACTTCCTGTCTTACTCTGAAAAAGATAAATAGGGTGCACGGTGGGTGACGAAAGGAAAATACAAATCAAAGTTTTTGATGGGTTTGCAT
>NW_010441859.1:0-300 GCF_000710305.1 Buceros rhinoceros silvestris | reverse complement strand
TTTCTCAGAGCATCATTTGATCTTCCAGAGTCTTCAGCCAGAGCAGTAGCAACTGCATCCCTTTAAGCAGACATGTCTGGTTAGGATCATCCGCTGCTTCCTCTGAAACGAGGTTTAAAAAAGGAGACCTGCCCTTCAAAGAGGTGGCTTTGTTTAGCAGTAGAATTGATGAATTACTGGAAGGGATAAAGAAAACAAAGTCTTGTGTTGATCCCACGGGGTAGAGACCTGCTGTGGCAGATACTCTGCAAATAACGGATGGTTTTACTTTCCATGACCCTCGTCGCTCTCTTCTGCCCT
>NW_010441858.1:0-300 GCF_000710305.1 Buceros rhinoceros silvestris | reverse complement strand
TGGGGGGCCACGGTGCAACTGGGGGCCATGGCTGCCACCTGCCCCGTGCACTGCCGTGCTGCACCTTCACACTTCCGTCCAGTGTGGAGTGTGGGGGTCCCCGTTCCAAGGGGAGCTTTGCAGCCAAGCCAGGCAGGGATGCTCCAGCAGCACCATGGCCTGAGCGAGGGGCACTGGGGTGTGGGCACGGACAAGCTCCCCATGATGTGGTGCCTGGGGTGGTGCCTGGGGTGGTGCCTGGCACTGCGCGTGCCCCTGACCGGGCAGCCATGGTGTTGGTCCTGCAGGCGGCCGCAGCGC
>NW_010441857.1:0-300 GCF_000710305.1 Buceros rhinoceros silvestris | reverse complement strand
GATCACTGGCCTTCTCTGCTGGCTCCATTGGGTTCGCCTGAGGAGTGATCTGCACAACAGCAAAGCTCTGTCTGGTCTCGAAACAGGTCCCTGAAGGAAGCGTTGATGCGTCGTATGTCCCCACCCTGTGTCACATCACACTCAGCTCATTGCCTTCATTTTCAAGATGCATTGAAGTCATTACCCCACTTGACTCAGCGCTTGTCAGGCCACACCTGGAAGATTGTGTTCAGTTTTGGTCCCCGCTGTACAAAAAGAGATGTGGACAGGCTGGAGAGGGTCGAGAGAAGGGCCACAAAG
>NW_010441856.1:0-300 GCF_000710305.1 Buceros rhinoceros silvestris | reverse complement strand
CAGGGCTGCGTTCAGGGATGCTGGCGGCTGGTGGGGTGACCTCAGGGACTGGTGGAAGTGAGCTGCCAGACTCCTTCCCCGGGGCAGCACGGAAGGCTGGCAGAGACATCTGTAGGAGATAAGCTTTGGGTATCTACCTTGGAGCTCGGAACAACTGTTGAGCTCATCGGCTTAAGCGAAGGCATGACGTGATCGTTGAAAACTTTATCCCGTGCCCTTGGGGTCAGCCTGGCCATGTCTGAAGCCCCGTGCGGAGGGTGGGAACCAATGGTAGCCACTGGTCCCCTGAAAACTGCCCAT
>NW_010441855.1:0-300 GCF_000710305.1 Buceros rhinoceros silvestris | reverse complement strand
AGAAGAGACTGACCCCCACCTCGCTCCAAGCCCTGGTCAGGGAGCTGTCAAGAGTGATCATTCAGCTGGTGGATCCATCCTCCCGGAAAGGACAACCCGCCAACTGTTTCACCACAGCTTCCAGTTGGCACGTTTGTATCTATCAACTACACAACGTTTCTGGCGGCTTTTCACTCGTGCTGTGTCACAAGGGCCCTTCACCGACCTCCTCCTGATGACAATTACACACCAATCTGACTCTCTGAGGGGAGGTTCAGGGACTTTTTATCTGCTTACGGATTCTGTCACAAGTGTAGAAAC
>NW_010441854.1:0-300 GCF_000710305.1 Buceros rhinoceros silvestris | reverse complement strand
GTGGTGGGCTGTGTGCCGGGGGAGCGTGGAGCACCAGGGAGGTGATGCCCCCAAGGTCACTGAGGCCAGCGGTGGCAGTGGGATGTCACCTGTGCTGCTCGGTCAGAGCACAATCCTCCAAAACACCCTGCCGCCCCCCACGCCCTCTCGGGGTGATGCCCCGTCCCTTTCTTGCACGTGGGTGAAGTGCAGAAATGGGTCTGACCTTGCTGATCCCGCAGCACCGAGCCCGGCTCTCCCAGTGCCCCGTGCCGAGTGCTACTGCCCCATTTGCCGGCAGCCGGCCTGAAGGCCTGGTGA
>NW_010441853.1:0-300 GCF_000710305.1 Buceros rhinoceros silvestris | reverse complement strand
AGGGGCTTTTACCAGTTGAACTGGGGTTTACGGGGTCTATACTGGGGGTTTACCAGTTGTACTGGGGTTTACAGGGGTCCATGGGGGGTTATACCAGTTTTACTGGGTTTACAGGGGATCCATGGTGGGGGTTTACCAGTCTTATTGGGGTCTACAGGGTCTGTACAGGGGGTTTACCAGTTGTACTGGGTTTACAGGGGGTCCACTGGGGTTATACCAGTCTTACTGGGGTTCATGGGGGCTGTGGTGGTCCGTAGTGGGGGCTTACTGGGGTTTAGGGGGGATGCAAAGGGGCTTTTA
>NW_010441852.1:0-300 GCF_000710305.1 Buceros rhinoceros silvestris | reverse complement strand
CACTTCTAAGATTCCTGGATGATTAGGATTTTCTATTTGAGCTCTTTGTGATTAATGCAACCTATTTACTCCACGTAGCATCGGTGGCATGATGAGTGGAAGAAAATTTACCCTTGAACATCCAGCCTAGGACTGGTACTTGTGGCACTAGGAGGAGCTGTGCTTCAGTACCAATCGGTTCTGAAGCAGCTCAAACTCCTTCATATGCTGCTAATACTTACTTTTCAGTTGGAGTATAGATGGCCTCAGAGCCTTTATATCCTCGACGCCAAAATCCTAGGAGTCACCTCAACTTTGAGT
>NW_010441851.1:0-300 GCF_000710305.1 Buceros rhinoceros silvestris | reverse complement strand
TCAGGCAGGTGAGAGGAGGCTGGAGGTTATGGCCCTGCTGAGAGTCACGGGTAAAGGTTCATCTTTCCTTCCCCGGGGCAATGGGGACCAGACCCATCACCACCAGCAGCTGCTGGCTCCTCTGGGCAGCCTCAACAGCCCCCCCATGATGCAGCAAAGGGCACGTCCACGGGAAGTGAACACATCAGTAAAAGGAACCCTGTCGGTCCCCCCACTGTGAGCCCCCAGCAGTCTGGGACACGGCACCAGTAACGGGTGACTTCACGGCACCCCCCAGCCAGCGCAGTCAGCACGGTTTGT
>NW_010441850.1:0-300 GCF_000710305.1 Buceros rhinoceros silvestris | reverse complement strand
GCTTTCAGACCTAAGTTCTATAGCCCTGTATTTGCATGATGCACACAGCAAATTTTAAATACAGTTTTTAAAGGAATAAAAATATGGATATCACATGCAACCTTTCTAGTTCAGATGTTACATTCATTCTCCCAGACAGAAAAATTAAATCCTTGTTACAGAAGCATTTTGCTCAAAGGTCAAATATTCCCAAACGGAGCTTTCCCAGAAGAAAGGCATCAGAAAACAAATCCTTCTAGTTCTTATAAGAAAACTCCAAAACGATCATGATTCTACTTTTGTTGGTAAGTGATCGAAATG
>NW_010441849.1:0-300 GCF_000710305.1 Buceros rhinoceros silvestris | reverse complement strand
GGCTCGGGCTGTGATTCAGGGTCTCAGACCCATTTTAGGGGGGCTCGGGCTGCTTTTGAGGGGCTGGGAGCTGCTTTTGAGGGTCTCAAACCAACTTTTGAGAGTCTGGGGGCTGCCTTTGGGGGACTCAGACCCACTTTGGGGGGTCCCAGACCCACTTTTGGGGGTCTTGGGCTGCTTTGGTGCATCTCAGACCCGCCTTTGGGTTGATTTGGGGCTGCTTTTGGGGGTCCCTGACCCGCTTTTGGGGGTCTCAGGCTGCTTTAGGGCATCCTGGGGCCACTTTTGGGGGGCTCAGAC
>NW_010441848.1:0-300 GCF_000710305.1 Buceros rhinoceros silvestris | reverse complement strand
CTCCTTAAAGGGGCCCTGCCAGCAGCATCCTCCCTCGGTACCAAAACCCCGTCAAGCATCAAACCCAACAGAGACCTACAGCCAAATCTTAAAGCTGAGTTCAAAGATCTCCATCCAGACCTTAAGGGAGTGGTCTTTCTACACAAATTATTTTTTTGTGGGTGACTCTTCCAATCTCTACTACCTTTGTCTTTATTTAATATTTTAAGAAGACTATTTTTTCTTCTGAAACACTCTTTTAATTCAATTCTTTTTCCACTACGTCCCAGGGGGTGTGACAGAATATGGATGTCTGGCTCC
>NW_010441847.1:0-300 GCF_000710305.1 Buceros rhinoceros silvestris | reverse complement strand
CAGCTTTTCTTTGCTGCATCTCTCGCACCCACAGCTCCCAAACAGTGCTTGCTGCCAGCCCAGGGACTGGTGCCAAGGGCAGGCAAAAATCACAACCTCCCGGGCAAGAGTGAGCTATGGAAAGATCACGGGAGGATTTGTCAGGGGCAGAAGTCGCAAGGCTCTCCCTTGAGTCCCTCCTGCCCTCCCCGCAGTGAGACGTGCAGAGGAGCAGCAGGCTCAGGATCTATGGCGGATGTAGCAGGGACCCTGCGGAGGGGCTGAGAGGGCTCAAGGGAGCTGCTGGCTTTGGGAGGAGGG
>NW_010441846.1:0-300 GCF_000710305.1 Buceros rhinoceros silvestris | reverse complement strand
GAGCAGGGCAATCACTAGAGGGCATCCTCAGATTGAGCTGCTCCTAATTTGATGTTCTACTAGGCTGAGCTTGAAACCTCTGAGAGGAGGAGGATGCACGGTGGCCTGCTGAGGCCAGGCCAGCAGGGTTTGCCCATCCTCGTCACGCTGGAGCTTGGTAGATGCCTCTTGGGGAAGCACCTGCATCACAGCAGGAGCTGCTGTGGCCGCTCAGTTCCACCCCCGCTTCTGGTGGCTGGTATAGGGAGCTCCTGGCAGAGGGATCACCGCTATCCTAGCCAGTTCCTCTGAGGAAGAGCT
>NW_010441845.1:0-299 GCF_000710305.1 Buceros rhinoceros silvestris | reverse complement strand
AAAAAGGAGAGTTTATGACCTTTGGAAGAAGTGGCAAACAACTCAGGAGGACTACAAGGTAATAGTGAAGTTATGTACAGAGAAAACTAGAAGGGCCAAAGCTCAACTAGAAATAAATTTGGCTACCGCCATAAAAGTCAGTAAAAAATATTTCTATAGATGCATCGGCAACAAAATGAGGGCTAAGATGAATCTCCATCCTTTATTGTCTGTGGGATGAAACATAGTGACATAGTGACAAAGGATGAGGAAAAGGTTGAGGAACTTGATGCCTTCTTTGCCTCAGTCTTTAGTAGTAA
>NW_010441844.1:0-299 GCF_000710305.1 Buceros rhinoceros silvestris | reverse complement strand
CCTGTGTCCCCTGCAAGGGGTGCAGCCATGTGGGACATGGTGCCCGCAAAGCTGGGATGAACTGGTACCATCACCCTCAGCCTGGGCAGCACATGCAGGAGCTGCTGACGGTGCGGTGGAGCCAAGATTAAAGAGTGGCTCTTACTTCACCTTCCTTTTTGCTCCATTTATAAATAGCACTCTTTGAATCTGTTTCAGTCTGGAGTTTGTCTTGGAAGTTTTCTTTAATTTGGGAAGAGAGTTTTTCTCTGCAATGTCACATAGGCTATTAATTTTAATAAATGGATTTTTTTTTTTTT
>NW_010441843.1:0-300 GCF_000710305.1 Buceros rhinoceros silvestris | reverse complement strand
GGGTGAGGGCGCAGTATTTTTTGCGGCTGGTTAGGAGCAGCACCAGTGGGTAGCTTTGACCTGGAGAGGAGCTTTCTTGTGGCTTTGGAAGGCTGGGGCGCTCACCGCTGGCGTGCCTGAAGCCAGAAGGCTGATGGTGGGGTGACACTTTAGGTTTCCTGAGGAAAGGCTTTTGGTTTTGTTTCTGTTTTGGCAGCAGTGTGTGGGGAGACGCTTCAGGGCTGGGGTGAGAGCACCCGGGGAGCCAGCACTGTGCCTGGGTGAGCCTCGGGGTGGTGGAGGTGCTGGGGTAGATGATCC
>NW_010441842.1:0-299 GCF_000710305.1 Buceros rhinoceros silvestris | reverse complement strand
TCGCCTTATCTCTGATTTTTCTGGCAGAAACAGCCTCGATTTCCCGGCCCGTTGCTCGCGGTTTTAGGGCCGGCTGCAGGTGCTGGAGCTCGCGCACCACCTGCCTGGGGAGAGGGAAGGGACGGGAAGAGCTGAGGTCGGAGCTACGTCTAGATCCACTATGACCGAGTGGGGTCCTGGGGATTCCCAGCCCCAAGGAGCTTCCTGGGCGGCGGGGAAGGATGAGGTGGTGGATCAGGATGTGGTACTGGGGTGGGGGAGAGGAGCAGCTCTGCCCCTGGAGCGGCTGGGGGGGGGGG
>NW_010441841.1:0-300 GCF_000710305.1 Buceros rhinoceros silvestris | reverse complement strand
CAGTCAGCTGCCACTCCCCACTCTCCATTAGATTTCTGCACTGGCCAAATAGGGACTGTTAAAGGATGAGCATGTCTGGCTGATCACCCCTTGGCTTTCCGGTTGATGGATAGGCTTATGGAGAAAGATCAGGGAATTTCCATTAGTGTGGTATTGCCGCCAATGCACTGTTGTGCTAGTGATTGACACCTGTTTTTCTTCAAACCTCAGCAACCCCCACCACAGATGAGGCAAGGTGGACAACTGTTGCATTTCCTCCATCTCCAAATCAGCTGTACCAAAAGCCCACCGGTACCCTTA
>NW_010441840.1:0-299 GCF_000710305.1 Buceros rhinoceros silvestris | reverse complement strand
AAAAACACAGATTATAATTCTTTAAGAATGTTGTTAGCTGCAAGACTGGAAAACAGGGATCGCGAAGTTCTTGCATTACTTTTCCACTGCTAACGACCTTCGTTAGAATGCAGAGCAGGCTATACTTGAGGGCACTGACTGCTGCTGCCGATTTTTCTTAAAGCAATGCTGCTTCCGCTATGCAAAGTGCAAAATCACTTCTCTGATTTTTCAACTAAAATCCAAGATTTAACCACATCACATTGTTAGGGAAAACGTGGTAAAAATCTTCTTTACAAGATGAGGAAATTTCCAGTGCA
>NW_010441839.1:0-300 GCF_000710305.1 Buceros rhinoceros silvestris | reverse complement strand
CGGCCATGTAGGAGTAGGTCAGCACTGGTGTGATCACGTTGGTCACCTGCCATGTGTGCAAGGAGGGGCTGAGCACAGGACATGTCCCTGGGAACTGCCCCCAGCCCAGAGAAGCACAGGCTGGGTGGGCACCAGCTGCTGACCCCCACTGCAGCACAACCTCAGGGAGGAATGGGGCCCGCAGCTCACTCTGCGGGGGCCTGGCTGAGCCTCGGCCCCCTCCCGTGCCGGGAACGCTGCGTTCCCACGGACACAGCAGCCTGCTCGGACTGGGGCCAGCGTCCCTTGGTTGGGGGATGA
>NW_010441838.1:0-299 GCF_000710305.1 Buceros rhinoceros silvestris | reverse complement strand
CATGTTGTTTTGAAGCCTGTAAGGGCTAGTAAAGGTACAGCTGTGAAAACTAAGGGTAAAATTTTTAAGCAGTTGTATGGTATAACTTTCTGCAATTGTCCAAGGAAAAGTATTCTAAAAAGTGTTGTCTTAGTTTATATTTTAAAAACAAACAAATCTTTCTTGTGGACTTTCTCAAAACCTCGATTTATATTCCGATAATGTTCACTAGTTACAAAGTGAGGTGAAGATGAAATTTCTATAGCTTTTATAGTAGTGTTTATATATTTCTTTACAGTTTTATTATTTTATACTTTTCT
>NW_010441837.1:0-299 GCF_000710305.1 Buceros rhinoceros silvestris | reverse complement strand
TGGCTTAACTGGTTGGGGAAATTTTAAGTCTTTCCTGCTGTGTCTGTAAGAAGCATTCCCTTGGGGAGGGGTCTGCTACAGATTTGGACAGGGGCAAGAAAGCAGCAATACAGGATTTGCTAAGGGCATTTGCAAATCCCTAAGCTATCACCTGAAGCCATACAAACGTACCAGACTAAAAACCTCCTTTACCAATACCAGTTATAAGTAAGTGTCTGTGAGGCAAACCAGAACTACACTATAGGCAAAACTAGCAGCTTCTGAGGCTGCTTGAGGTCTGTGCAAGGGAGGTTCCTTGG
>NW_010441836.1:0-300 GCF_000710305.1 Buceros rhinoceros silvestris | reverse complement strand
TTGTCTCTGGATATTAATAGTTGACTGAATTATTCAGTTTTGCAATCTACTATTCATATATATATATGTATATTAAATGAAGACATTTTGCTTGGAAAATCTCAGTGGCCTAAATCAATCTCTTATTTCTGTAAATAGCTTGAACATATTTCCTCACACTATGTGTACACTGTGTGCTAAATAATTTTTATAATAAATCTAGTAGAATCTTTCATGTGTACAAATACAGAGAATGGCAAGATTTTTTTATATGTTCACATTCTTTATGGTCACTGTTTTATGAGTGATTTCCTATATGAC
>NW_010441835.1:0-300 GCF_000710305.1 Buceros rhinoceros silvestris | reverse complement strand
TTGCTGACCCCTGCCCACTGCGGCCTCGTGTCCCCTGGGAGAAGGAACGGCATCACAGGGGCCGTTCCCAGGGGAACGTTCTCAGCCAGGCAGAGCCCAGGCAATTATTTGTGGTGCCCTTTACCAAGGGCTCGTCCTTCAAGAGCAACCAGAGCGCTGCCACGCGTAAACTCTGGCCCGCGGCGATGGGCACGGGCAGGTTCACAGCTCTCTGCTGCCCGAAGCCCAGCTCCGGGCCACCCCTCCTGGTGTCGCATTTCTCTCTGAGCTTCTGCAGCAGACCCACCCATGGGGGTTCCA
>NW_010441834.1:0-299 GCF_000710305.1 Buceros rhinoceros silvestris | reverse complement strand
TGTTACCATTGCAGGGTGTTCGACTACTCCAACGAGGGGTTCAAGGGCTGGGAGTTCATGACCGTCCACTGCTGGGGGGAGCGGGCAGCGGGGGAGTGGACACTGGAGATCCGCGACACGCCATCCCAAGTACGCCACACCACTGTGCAAGGTAAGGGTCCCCCAGCAGCCGTGTCCTCCAGCTTGGTCCTAATGTTTGCCGGGAGTTGTATAGTCTTCAGCGAAACTGTATTGCCCAAATTTCTCAAAAACAGGACTAAAACTTCGGCCCTGAGTGCGGGAGGCTGCTGGTCTGGCTG
>NW_010441833.1:0-299 GCF_000710305.1 Buceros rhinoceros silvestris | reverse complement strand
ATTGCACCAGTGAAAGATTTTGCTCCAATCTTTGTCATATTTTGACTGAAAAAGTGTAACCTTGAACATAAATGTTAAATATTAATATTGAATTTAAATATACATGAAGGGAACTGCTTCCACATGTTCATATTATAAGTCTAATTTAAGATTTCATTTTAGTGGATTAAACCAAAAAGAGTGGGATTGTTTCGTTGTACCATTAATCTCAAAATACAAGTCATTGAATTTCATTGCTTGCATTAAAATTGCAGGCTCCCTTTCTATTTCTGCCTTTCAACACAATTGGATCTTTTCCC
>NW_010441832.1:0-299 GCF_000710305.1 Buceros rhinoceros silvestris | reverse complement strand
GAAAATAATGACAATAATCAGAAGAGAATTTAAAAAAATAAGAAAAATTACATCTCTCATGAATATAGGTATCAGTGAGCAGGTGCTATTGCAGATGTTGACAGGTGGGAAGGAAAGTGAGTGGTTATGTTGTGGTTGATTCTGCTGTAAGGATGAAAAGTTTTGCTGCATGTAAAAAACCAAAGTGGGTCAAAGACAGGGAGATGGCCAAGGAAGAGGGCTCTGTGGTGCTACCCAGAGAGGTAGGAGGTAGAACAAGAAGGAAGAGGGGGAAGGGGAAGGGGAAGAGGAAGGGGAAG
>NW_010441831.1:0-299 GCF_000710305.1 Buceros rhinoceros silvestris | reverse complement strand
CTCCCTCTCCACTTCCCCTTCTCAGGAAGCTAGAGAGAGCAATGAGATCACCCTTTGGCCTCCCTTTCTCCAAACCAGACAAGCCCGAAGTCCTCAGCCACTCCTCATAGGACATTTCTTCCATCTCTTTCACCCTCCTCAGGGTGCATTCAAGGACCTTCACATCCTGCTTAAACTGTGGCACACTCCAAGTGAAGCTGCACCAACACTTAATACATCAGGATAATCCCCTCTCTTGACCGGCTCGCCATGCTGCGTTTGATGCACTCCAGGATGTGGTTTGCCCTCTTGGCTGCAGG
>NW_010441830.1:0-299 GCF_000710305.1 Buceros rhinoceros silvestris | reverse complement strand
GGTTAACGGTGAGGCGAGGGACTGCCCCAAGGTCCCAGCCTTTGGGACAGAGGAACCCTTCAAATCCACCAGCCGCCACCTGTATGGAAAAGCCGCTTTCCCATTGTTGAGACACCAGGCTGAGGAGCGGCGTCATTATCCTGGGCTTTACAGCCCGAATGACGCAGGAAGTTGGGCTGAACAAATCCACAGAAGTCCATAAAAGCCACCTCATCCTATCGCGGGTGGATCGTGCCTCAGATTGTTGGGTCTGGGTGAACCTCCGAGGATCAGTCAGGCCAAGGGCAGGGTCCTGTGTC
>NW_010441829.1:0-299 GCF_000710305.1 Buceros rhinoceros silvestris | reverse complement strand
GAAGGGGGGGGGGGGGGGGGAAGCAATAAGGGGAAAACATTATTAAATTGTAACTGATACCTTCGAGGTGAATGTGCAGCTGTTTATTATTTCCAGGAGCAGCATTCAATGCTTAGATTAGAGCGGGGAGATAAAGGCAACAAAAGAGGTTACCTCAGTTTTGACAAAACACGCGGATCGATCTGCAAGTCCGGGGAACAGAGCAATATGGAGAAGTAGACCCCTGAGTTCCATTTGCCCGCCCCGAGCCCCAGAGAGCTGCTGGGACTTTCCAGCACAAAGCAGTAGAGCTGTGGCTC
>NW_010441828.1:0-297 GCF_000710305.1 Buceros rhinoceros silvestris | reverse complement strand
CTCCCTTGGCGCAGGGAGTCACAGGGACATGGTGCGCGTGCCCGGCTAACGTCGGTGTGCTTCGCCCGCGCAGATCTGATGTACGTGCTGTGGCTGTTCTTCGTTGTCATGGCCTGGAACTGGAACTGCTGGCTGATCCCTGTCCGCTGGGCTTTCCCCTACCAGACGCCATCAAACATCCACTGCTGGCTGCTCGTGGACTACCTCTGCGACCTCATCTACCTGCTGGACATCCTTGTCTTTCAGACCCGGCTGCAGTTCGTCCAGGGGGGAGACATCATAGTGAGTGGCAGCATG
>NW_010441827.1:0-299 GCF_000710305.1 Buceros rhinoceros silvestris | reverse complement strand
CTCCGCATCCCGCTCCGCCGCCGCCGGGCCGTGTATATATTGCTGTACGCGCTTCACCGCTGGAAAGTAGCTGCTAACCTGTAAACTGTACAGATAGGCCCCGAGTAGGTGGCAGCCAGCGCCACTCCCCAGATCTTTGCACTTAGTAGGTAGCTCGATGTTCACGCGACCCCCTGTAACAGTAGTAATGATAATAAAGACTGAAACAGCCGGGCACGACGCGAGCTCTGGGTGTGCGGTGGGAGAAGTGCTGTCTGGGGAGACGCTGCCGGTGTTCCCCCGCGTGTCACCGGGAGCGG
>NW_010441826.1:0-299 GCF_000710305.1 Buceros rhinoceros silvestris | reverse complement strand
ATCACATCATGCCCCAATCTGCGTTTGTGCTCGGGATTGCCCCCACCCAGTGCAAGACCGATCTATCTAAATCTCTCCTCTTTCTAAACCACAAGCGCAGGAAGGCCACAAGGCCACTCCCATCTTTGGCTGGACTAGCTCAGTTGTCCGGACAGGCTCTGGCCACGATCTCCCAAATGTCCCCCGCGTTCTAGTTGCCCACACCCTGTTCCCTTTACTGCCTCCCGTATTATTTCTCCCACAGTGTTTAAGCCCCTGCTGATCACGCTTCACTGGAGCAGGTCACTAACACTGCAACA
>NW_010441825.1:0-299 GCF_000710305.1 Buceros rhinoceros silvestris | reverse complement strand
TGATCATGGGTTGAGGCAAAGCAAAAGCAAAAACAGTGGCGGCAAAGCAGGAGACAGCTCCAGGCGCGCAGTGGAGAGATCGGTCCCCTTGCGGCGCAGTATCGGCTCTTCCTCAGAAGCGGCAGCTGTTTTGCCAAAAGCAGCAGGGAACAGGCAGCTCCGGGCGCGCGTAGTTTCCGCGGCGACGGGTCTCCGAAGCTGTAGTGGCTATACCGAAAAGCAGGGGCAGGAGGCTTGTCACCGAAAGCAGGCAGGCACGCTGTGGGTAAAGAGCAGAGCCGAGCCGAGAGCAGGCAGGT
>NW_010441824.1:0-299 GCF_000710305.1 Buceros rhinoceros silvestris | reverse complement strand
TTGCGAGGATTTTTCCAGCAATGGAGAGCAATTTATTTAGTTAAAAGCACTCTTTTTGCAATTAAAAAAAAGGGTTTTGAAGGATACATTCATAGGCATGTATATTACTTCATATCCCTCCATACCTCAGTAGCAGCCAGTAGTTGCTGTAGGAGTAGGAAAGTAAACAGCACGGCCCCTTTTGACAGCAGCAGGTACAGCCACTTCTCCCCACGTTCAGCAGCATCTTCCACCCACCTGCACAAACCAAGCATGCTACCACCAGCCTTTATAGCACCCTCTGCCCTCCGAATAGCATT
>NW_010441823.1:0-299 GCF_000710305.1 Buceros rhinoceros silvestris | reverse complement strand
GAGAAGGTGAATCGAGCCAGTTTGCAGAGGCAAAAGCCATCCAGCTGGCCCTGCATGTTGTCGAACGAGAGAAGCGGCCAAGAATGTATCTCTACGCTGACTCCTGGATCTTTCGCAAGTGCCTTGTGGCGATGGCTGAAAGATGGAAGAAAGACAATTGCCAGCATAAGGGTAAACCTCCTGGGGCTGACGCTCTGTGGCAGGATATTGCTGCCCAGATGCAAAGGCTGGCGGTAAAGGTACAGCACGTAGATGCCCACGTGCCTAAAAGCTGAGCCACTGAGGAGCACAAAAATAAC
>NW_010441822.1:0-299 GCF_000710305.1 Buceros rhinoceros silvestris | reverse complement strand
ACAGAATATGTAGCTCACTATGAAGACATGAGAAAAATACCCAGGGATTTTAGTAGTGTTATGTGTTATCATTTTCACATCCACACTCCAGAAATAATCTGGTACTCTGAGAGTTCCATTAAAAGCTTCTAACACTTTCCTGCGCTGCAATCATATCCACTTACCAGGCTTGGCAAGGGTACTTGAAGCAGCATGTTAGAAACAGAGGTCTCCTGATGCTGTGGATTTTCTTTTCTGTCTGTCTTCCAAAGGGTTTTTGATATGATCAGAGGCAGCAAAGGCATGCTGCCAGAGAAATG
>NW_010441821.1:0-296 GCF_000710305.1 Buceros rhinoceros silvestris | reverse complement strand
AAGCCTGGAACGTCCATCGCAGACTGTGCTTAGTGGCAGTAGCACCGAGCTAGTGTTATGTCATCAAATCCAGCCTCCACAAGCACCACAGAGTAGACCAGTGGGTTACAATTCCAGTCAACACCGTCACAGAAGAAAAACTGTATGGAGCATAAAGTGGTTATTACAAAATAACAATGATCATGCTCAAAAATGTAAAATGTGTTAATGCCACAGTAAATAAAAATTGTCATCGGCATTTTAATAATTTTTTCCAAGTAAGAGAGAGTAGACTTACCAGTTTGATTTGTAAAGTC
>NW_010441820.1:0-299 GCF_000710305.1 Buceros rhinoceros silvestris | reverse complement strand
TGGCAGGTGGAGACAGGAGACCTTCCTGGCTCGGAGCAAAGGCGCACTTGGCCAGGAGCACCGGTATAAATCCTTGCTGCTAGGAAAACATGGTGGGGGATTTTGTAACATCTTTCTGCAGTTTGTGCTTTTATGGCCTTTTCCAAAGGCCATACTCCATAAATCAAGTGCTATTTGAAGAGCTTATCTGCCTCCCAGAGGAGAATAAACTTTGGCAGTAGGAGTGGAGGAACAAAGGCATCCAGTGAGGGTGAGAGCGGATGGATACCCAATGATGGCCTTGGAAAGAAAAGAGCAGC
>NW_010441819.1:0-299 GCF_000710305.1 Buceros rhinoceros silvestris | reverse complement strand
ATGCTCAGTCATTCCCCTCCTGCCACTGCTCCAAGGATGGACGATGCTTTTGATGCATGACAAGAGTGTCTCTGCAGTTGTGCAGGTACAGCAGACTGACACAAAAGGAAGAAAAAAGCAGCAGCAGCAGCTGCACAGAGCAAACACCCACTGCTGTATCCCAGCGCGTGCTCGTACCGTGCACACGCATGTCCCGGCACACACGTGTGCACGGCTGTGCAGATGCTGTTGCTTTCAAGGCCGAGGTTTGAGGTCAGACGTCAGTGATGGAAACAGCAGCAGCTGCTCAACCTGGAGCC
>NW_010441818.1:0-297 GCF_000710305.1 Buceros rhinoceros silvestris | reverse complement strand
GGCTGGGGGATGACATGATTGAAAGCAGCCCTGCGGAGAAGTTCTTGGGGGTACTGGTGAATGAAAGGCTGAAAGTGACAATATGTTTTCACAGGTCAGAAAGCCAACTGTGTCATGGGCTGCATCAAAAGCAGCACGTCCAGCAGATCAAGGAAGGTGATCCTGCCACTCTACTCTGGTCGGGTGAGATCTTACCTGGAGTGCTGCGTCCAGCTCTGGAGCCCTCAGCTCAGGAAGGACATGGACCATTTGAAGTAGGTCCAGCAGAGGGCTACAAAAATGATCAGAGGGCTGGAG
>NW_010441817.1:0-297 GCF_000710305.1 Buceros rhinoceros silvestris | reverse complement strand
TCACCTGCCAGCAAGGCTTCCCTGTCAGAGGCTTGAGCGGCATCTCCACCTGTAAACCAAACCCCGGTGCTGCCGTGAGGCGGCTGTGAAGTATAGACACTGCTGAGACAGGACACAAGACTGAAACAGCAGCAAGAACTTTCTCCTCCTGGGACCATGCCCTGAGTTTGCCCCCGGAGCCTGGGGGGGATCAGGGGTTCCACGCCCATCAGCAAGGCAGCAGAGAAGCCCATTGCCCTCCCATGCACGGGAGCAGTGGGTTCAGCGTGGGCTGCGGCTGCTGCCCATGGCTCATCG
>NW_010441816.1:0-299 GCF_000710305.1 Buceros rhinoceros silvestris | reverse complement strand
GCCTGCCCTCCCAAAATAGCCCCCGACTCAGCGCCGGCTGCTTTCACCCCAGTGTCACCCGTTAAAAATACTCCCTCCGTGGGGCTGGCCCAAACTGCTCCTCTCACTGTAAAGCCACGTGTCCCCATGCCACCAAGCAGCCCACTGTACCAGAAATGGGTCACTGGTAGCACCCCTAGCATAGCGCTGTGCGGGTGGTGGGGCCCCGGGGGTGGGTGTTTGGGGGATTCTGGGGCAGGGGATGGACCCCTTTTGCAGCTTCTTGGCCACCGAGGGCTGCCCATGGGACCTGGTGTGAG
>NW_010441815.1:0-299 GCF_000710305.1 Buceros rhinoceros silvestris | reverse complement strand
GGCTGTCTCACGGACACTGCTTGGCTGGCTGTGGTGTGACATGTTGGGTGACAGCAGGGGCATGCTGTGGGATAGATCTTCCATTGCTAGAGGGGAATAGAGTCTTGTAGAGGGGAGCGGGACCTCATCTGCTGCCGCCCCATTGGGGGTGAGCAGGCAGGGGGAGGCAGGACCATAGGCAGGGGCTGGGGAAGGTCTCCTGACCTGTGGGATGTGGCACCCACCCTGGGAATGCCCATCTCCCCTGCCCCACGAGTGCCACTGGGAGCTTTTGGAGAGTGGCAGTGGGGACCTGAAAG
>NW_010441814.1:0-299 GCF_000710305.1 Buceros rhinoceros silvestris | reverse complement strand
GCTCGCCGCCCTCCTGGAGGCGCGGGGCGTCGGCGTGCCGGTGGGCACCCCCCAAACTCCTCTCTCTGAGAGCCCCATTGGGGTCAGCTCCACCTCCTTCCCCACCCCGTACACGAGCTCAAGCAGCTGCTAAACCACAGCCCCTCACTCCCCCACGGACAGGGGAACCGTCTCTGCACAGGTCCCGAGGTCTCCATGGACTTTCTTCTGGTCCTCAAACTGCTGCAGGACCCTTCAGCCAGAGCTGGTGGGACCGGCAGTGCCGAGCGATGCTCGGAGCTTTGCCAACGCCTTGGTAT
>NW_010441813.1:0-299 GCF_000710305.1 Buceros rhinoceros silvestris | reverse complement strand
GGCACAAAGGCCTCTGGACGGGCCGTTCCCCGCCCCGCGCCCTGCGGCGGTGGCCGCCATTTTGCCCGCCCTGAGGGCTGTCAGGAGCTGGCTGTGAGGGGACGGCAGCGTCCGGCTGCCTGTGGCGATCGGCTGCCTGATGGGAGCTCTGGGCTGAAAGACAGCGCCGGTGGCTCTCTGCCGGCCACTAACTGTAGTTTGCCGTGTTTAACCCTCGCCGCACCAGGTGCTCGAACCATGTATATGTTTGCTAATCTCTTGTTGTTCATATAATATTCTTCTGTCGTTATTAAAATAGT
>NW_010441812.1:0-299 GCF_000710305.1 Buceros rhinoceros silvestris | reverse complement strand
AAACCCACAAAGGAGCAGAGTGACACAGTCAGCATCGACATATCAGTTTGGAGCACCAATCATGTGATTAACAGCTGACTCGCAGGTGGCTTTTCCATGACTCATCTATCAAGGAGCAAAGAAAATTGTCAGTACAAGGATTCTCATGCACCTTTCCTATCACGTGTAATTTGACCACTAGCCACCCACTTCATCCTGTAACTATGACAGACCAAGCGAGTCTTCTCTGTGTTCTCTGCTCATGCAGCGAGGCTGCATGGTGGTGATCTCCACTTGAGCTGGGACACCTCTCAAGTTTG
>NW_010441811.1:0-299 GCF_000710305.1 Buceros rhinoceros silvestris | reverse complement strand
CTCCATTCATCACGTCAGACAAATTCATTGTTTTACTGGTTTATTAGTATATGATGGCTGCAAGTACCCAAACTGTATGATGATGTTTTCAGTTTTTCTTCCTCTGCTTCATTTTAAAAGCTTCTACTTTGTTTGCCTTAAAAGCAGGTGCCAGAAAATGAAGCGTAGAGGCATGCAACAACCATGCAAGTTACTGGTTAAGTGATTTTAAACTTGACTGCAACTTCTCCATTATCTGAAGTGAGCCACTAGCTTCAGATTTTAACTACTCCTCTCTGGACAACTTGAAAAAAAAAAAA
>NW_010441810.1:0-299 GCF_000710305.1 Buceros rhinoceros silvestris | reverse complement strand
TTGTCTGTGTGTCTGATAATGTGGTCACAACCTGCAGCAGATTTTGTTTGTCCGTACGACTCCTGCTTCTGTTCTTAAAACGTTCCAAAGTGATGGAGCCGCGCATGTGGCAGATGTTCTACGTGTGAAGTTGTTTGTAAATAAAGGTGGATAATCCGTGGTGACCCACTGTGAGTGATCCTGTGCTCAGCCTCCATCATCTTCATCCTCGCTGGGACAAAACCCGTGAGTGAGCGAGCACCTCGCAGGCCCTGTCTGGAGTTGGGGCGGGTTGGACCTCCTGGCTCGACCTCTTTTTA
>NW_010441809.1:0-299 GCF_000710305.1 Buceros rhinoceros silvestris | reverse complement strand
GGAGCCAGCGCTGCGGCAGGAACCGCTCAGGCTCAGGGAAGTAGGTCTCATCATGGGACATTGCGTAGTGTGCCAGGACAAAGAGGGTCTGCGGAGCGAGAAGGGGGGATGGTTAACAACCCCCACCAAGACCCACCGAGCACAGCGGGGGTCCCCACGGCACGGCCCCCACTCACGTTCTTGGGGAAGAGGTAGTCTCCAATGACAATGTCCTTCTCATAGAAGACCCTGGCATTGGTGGGCACCACGGGGTAGACCCTGGGATATGGGGAGAGATAGTGGGGGAGCAGAACCCATCT
>NW_010441808.1:0-299 GCF_000710305.1 Buceros rhinoceros silvestris | reverse complement strand
CGGCAGGAGAATCCACGGCCCTGCCCGGCGTGGCCCCCGGCTTATTTTTAAACCGTGGCCTGGTTAGCGCAAGCGGCGGCGCAGGGGAGAGAGGCTGCTCGGGGGGTGCCGGCGCCGGGAGATATTTATAGCCACCGAAAGACGGGCACGGCAGGTGCTCCTGCCTTGGACCACCGCTGCCCGGAACCTTCTCCCAGCAGGCCCTGGAGGACCACGGGGCCAGGCCAGACCCCCGCCCGCTGCAGACCTTGTTCGCTCAGGACCACGGTTCTGGGTCACCCGAGACCACCTGTGGCAAG
>NW_010441807.1:0-299 GCF_000710305.1 Buceros rhinoceros silvestris | reverse complement strand
GGGCCCGGTGCCCCTGCCGCAGTCCCCTCTGGGTGTCCCCAGGGCTACTGCCCTTCACGTACCTGGGGGACCCCTGGTCGGAGCTGCGTGGGGCCAAAAAAGTTGTCAGCGATGTAGCGGAAGCCAGCACCAGTACGCGTGTTTCCACCCTTGTAGCTCAGCTGCTGGATGGCTCTCCGGACGCTTGCACCGTCAGTGTGCTGTGAGAAGGAGAACTCCACCCTGGGGGTCACAGGGGGACACATCAGCTCCTGGCCCTGCTGCCCCACCACCCCACATGTCCCCTCCCTGGGGCTCAC
>NW_010441806.1:0-299 GCF_000710305.1 Buceros rhinoceros silvestris | reverse complement strand
CTGCTCCCCCCTCTGCCCGCTCAGCACCGGGTTTAAGCAGCTTTTTGGCGCTGGCGGAGGAGCCCCGTGGATGCTTGTGTGGCAGAGGCAGCAGAGATGTCCCAAACAGGGGCCAACCGTGTCCCATCAGAGCTCTGACGGGGGGGAGGGAGCTGTGAGGCATCTTCCCTGCTGCACCCCGGAGGGTGGGAGCTCTGAGCGGGATCAATCCTGGTTCCCTAATGCTTTAGATACCGAATTCTCGCGTCTTATCCAACACAAAATAAACAAAAAGCCCAACAGCGCTGTCCCAAAGCCAG
>NW_010441805.1:0-298 GCF_000710305.1 Buceros rhinoceros silvestris | reverse complement strand
CTCTTCATCTTGGTTGGGTGGTCTGTAACAGAATCCCACTATGGTATTTGCCTTCTTGGCCTTCCCTCATATTTTTACCCATAAATGCTCTACCCTTTCACCACCATCGTCAAGCTCTAGACAATCAAAACTCTCCCTAATATTCCCTCACCTCTCCTTCCTGGCCTGTCCCTCCTGAGGAGTGTATAGCCACTCAACTCAGCACTCCAGTTGTGCTAGTTATTTCACCATGTCTCCATGATGGCAACTATGTAATAGTTTTCCAGCCACACAATGGCTTCCAGCTCCTCCTGTTTGT
>NW_010441804.1:0-297 GCF_000710305.1 Buceros rhinoceros silvestris | reverse complement strand
TTTCCAGCAGACATCTGGTAAGTTGGAGTCTTCCCTGTGAACAAGTGGGAGTGATCTTGGGACTTCTTCCAGAATCATCTGCCTCTTGATTCTGGCTGGACAGTCTTTAACAGACTCCCACAATATCTGCCTGATTGTCCTTCCCTCTGATTCTCACCCATAAACACTCCACCCTATCATCATCATCATTACACTCAAGACAATGAAAACACTCTGTAATATACAGGGTTGCTCCAACACCTTTCCTGCTGCCTTTCTTTATGGAATTTATAGCCATCCAATGCAGCACTCCAGCTG
>NW_010441803.1:0-299 GCF_000710305.1 Buceros rhinoceros silvestris | reverse complement strand
GATATTGCAAAGGGTGCGCTGCCATCCCCAGTAAACAGGAGCATCACTCTTCAGCAGCCTCTTCCTCATCTATGCTTGACTCTCAGAGTCACCTTCTTGCAGTGCTGTGTGTTGTCTCCCAGGCACTCAAAGTCAATCTCTGGAAAACTCCAATCTTCCCTTCTTTATCCTTCATGACAGCTTTTCATTCTGAAGCAAGGTAGTGGCATGCTGAAGGCTGGAGCACCTCTCCCATGAAGAAAGTCTGAAAGAGTTGGGGTTGTTTAGCCTCCAGGGAGACCTTATTGTGGCCTTTCAAT
>NW_010441802.1:0-297 GCF_000710305.1 Buceros rhinoceros silvestris | reverse complement strand
CTCAGCCTTCCAGCACCTCCAGGCCAACCCTGCGGCTTTGTGTGCTCGAGGGGGACGTCACAGCTGAACTTCAGGAACAGTCTGGCCTGTGGTGCCATGGGGACACGGGCATGAGGTGCATTAACTTTATCTTAAGCGTAATAAACAGCCTTTCCAATTCCTGGTACAGAGACTAAAAGCACAGCATGACAGCATAAAGTATCCCTGGAAGAGGCTTCCAGCAGCATTTAGAGAAGTCTGGAGTTGGCAAGACTCATAGTCCTGCTCTTCTCTTACACCCTCCATCATCCTCTCTCA
>NW_010441801.1:0-299 GCF_000710305.1 Buceros rhinoceros silvestris | reverse complement strand
CTGCCCGAGAGACACGCTCCTGAGCTGTCTGGGAAATGCGCCACCGACCGACAGTGAAGGCTTTGGAGCGACTGTCAAGATGCCGGAGACAAAACCCCGTAACGTTCAGGTGCCTCTTTTTAAACATACCCAACTGCTGAAGTGCGCCCGATGAACTGTGCGCTGCAGCCACGGGGCAGGTACAGTTTGAACACGGCAAGTCACTTTTTAAATGACACAGCTTTAACTCTCTTTTTTTGTTGAGTTTCATTTACGATAAAAAACCCCCAGTGAGGCCAGAGATCCCCCAGATGGTTTTA
>NW_010441800.1:0-299 GCF_000710305.1 Buceros rhinoceros silvestris | reverse complement strand
ATTTGACACGCTTCCGGCGTCCCTTTTCCCTGCGCCTGCGTCGCTCCGCTGCTGGGCTGGGACGCTGGTGGCGCTCGGTGCTGTGGGCTGGAGCAGCAGGAGGTAGTGCTGGGGATGGTGGCAGGAGGGAAGGGGTGATGCTCCCTCCGGCGTCCCTGGGGAAGCTGTCACCATGGTCCTGAGCAGCGCCTGGGTGCTGCCAGAGTCCCCTGTGGAGCCCCAAGAGAGGCCAGGGCGATGTGGTACTCACATCCCTCCTTGCCAGAGGCAAGCACCAGGTCCGCAGCAGCCAGCCCGGG
>NW_010441799.1:0-299 GCF_000710305.1 Buceros rhinoceros silvestris | reverse complement strand
GGGGACGGCGCTGGCGTTTTGGAGGGAGTTTGCATGTGGTCAGTGCTGTGTTGCTAAGCCAGCCCCCAGCTCACATTACACACTACTGTATTTATAACCTCTCGGAGCCGTTTCCCCCTTCAAGCAGTTCTCTGGGACCACCTTCTATTGGCTTCAACCGCTCCCCCTTCTTGAAATCTGAGCAGCTCTGAGAAAGGCTCATCTAGGTCCGAGTGTTTATGCAGCGGAGACTGGCCACTAGGGCTAAAGACCTGGATTATCTGAGCTCAGCTGCCGGCTGCCAAGTCTGACGTTGCCGT
>NW_010441798.1:0-299 GCF_000710305.1 Buceros rhinoceros silvestris | reverse complement strand
ACCCTCGGTGCTGGCCCTTCCAGCCCCAGTCTGGGTTCCCACAGGCTGCCGGGGAGCCCAGGGCAGGTTCGCCTACAAGCTGTTCCACGACCTCTTCACCAACTACTCCAGCGCCCTGCGCCCCGTGGAAGACACGGACCGGGCGCTCAACGTCACCCTCCAGGTCACCCTCTCTCAGATCATCGACATGGTGAGTGGCCGAGCACAGCACCAGCACCACAGCCAGAGCAGGACCATCACGACACGCTGCCGGCCACACTCTGCTCATCCCCACCAAGTCCTGCTGGACCAGAGCTGAT
>NW_010441797.1:0-297 GCF_000710305.1 Buceros rhinoceros silvestris | reverse complement strand
TCAATAGCAGTGTTAGGGTGCTCTGACTGAGCTCCTCTAAGATTCATCAGCGTCTTCCAGACTTGCAACACATCTTCCCACAAACAGCAACAATAAATGTTATGTATGTCTTTACAAAAAGAGCATCTTTATGTAACATCATTTATCAATGTGACAGAGGAGCCAGGAAAGGCACAACAGCACAAGTCAGCCCTCGGAGCACACACTGAGGCTTGCACTTTGGTAGCTGGCCAGGAACAAGACCTGGCCATAACATCGTATTCGCTTTTTTCAACTCCTCTATCTCAAAGAACCCTC
>NW_010441796.1:0-297 GCF_000710305.1 Buceros rhinoceros silvestris | reverse complement strand
ATTACCGCATCGACCGGGCGTTGAACGAGGCCTGCGAGTCGGTGATACAGACCGCCTGCAAGCACATTCGCTCCGGAGACCCCATGTAGGTGGCTCTCGGGTACCGCTGGGTGTTGTTTCCGTGACGGTTGTGTGGCTGACCACTATAGGTACTAAAACCTGTCCAGAACTGATGGCCTCCAAACCAGCAGCTCGTACAGGGTTGGAGGTCTGAACCCAGCTCTGTCTTTGCTCTTGCTGTATAAGCAAACTGGATTTTTTTTAACAGGGCTGGCTTAGCACTGGTGAAGGACGTAG
>NW_010441795.1:0-297 GCF_000710305.1 Buceros rhinoceros silvestris | reverse complement strand
GGGACTCCATCCAGCCGGTGCCTGAGCTATTCTGTGTACTAAAGGATGCTGCAGGGACTTACATGGCAGGCTAAATCCTGTACAAATTTCTTAAATTTTGTTTTAGAGATGGTTGCACTACTAAGCTTGGCTCTCATGTTAGGCAATGAAACACAGAGCCTTTAGTCTCTTAACTGTCACAACTGATTTTGTTGGCTGTATAAACAGAGCAACAGAGAACTAGACAGCCATTGAGGAGATCACGGAATCATTTTGGTTGGAGAAGACCTTTGATATCGAGTCCAGCCTTTCACCCTG
>NW_010441794.1:0-297 GCF_000710305.1 Buceros rhinoceros silvestris | reverse complement strand
GATGGTGTGGACGGGGAGCAGGTGAGCTCTGCAGCGGCGCATTGCACCAGCTGGTCAGTGCCACCAGTCCTCCATCCCAGCACAGCCGCCCAAGCTGAACTGGGCATGGGCATGGGCACAGGCATGGGAACAGCCTCACCTCTTCTTCCCAGGGTGAAGCGGGGACCCCCGGCCTCCCTGGAGAGAAGGGGTCCCAGGGGAGGCAGGTACAGCACCGCATGGGATGAGCCTTGGCGAGGTGCTGCCGCCCTCGCCCATCACCTGGGTGCTAAATCTCTTCCTCCTGCCTTCACCCCA
>NW_010441793.1:0-299 GCF_000710305.1 Buceros rhinoceros silvestris | reverse complement strand
CTTCTGCTCACTGTCCCAACCAGAAGAAGAGGCTGGGTCCATCCAGCATTTCAGTCAGTCAAGATTTTGTACCTGAAGCAGCTATAAGAGTTGTGCTTTCTCCTACCGCCTCCTGGAATTGTCCTACATCATCAAGAGGACAAAGAGAATAGGAAGGGAAGATACAGTCAGGCAGTGAACTTCCATGAATTTTCATTTTCCTTCAGCCACTTTTAGCAGCCGGACTCATGACTGTTGCTATTACAGCTCACAGCTAAGCGCAGACGGGAAGTGTCCTGGGTTCAACATGGTGGAACCGG
>NW_010441792.1:0-298 GCF_000710305.1 Buceros rhinoceros silvestris | reverse complement strand
GTTATCTGTAACAAATTCATGTTACATCAAACAAAGCTATGATACATAATTGGTTGGTTGCTTCATCTTTATTAAGCTGTGGTTTTCATTACAAACCTACTCAAATCTACCATATGAGTCCTCTTGTGAAGAACATGATTCCTTCAATGTTTTCATGAGTCTAGATAAAGAATTTATTAACACTTGTTAAGAAGGTAATTCCAAAACTGTGGAATTAACATATTTTCTCTTGAGAACCAGTGAGGTCCCAGATAAAAATTTTCCTATCCCTGGAGCTACAGGACTGAAACATTGCCTG
>NW_010441791.1:0-299 GCF_000710305.1 Buceros rhinoceros silvestris | reverse complement strand
TATCCCTGTGATCGGATGGGACGTGGTGAGCAGCCACCAAGCCGGGGGGAGGGAGGGAGGGATAAGGGGATTCCCCACCTCGATGCACATCAAAGGCATCATCAGAGGGGACAAATTTGCTGCTCTGCAAAACCTGCCAAAACCTGCTCACCACTCCAAAACTGCCCCCAACACCCACCTCGAGCAGACAGCTTCTTGGTGTTGATGATCTTGGCGGCATACTCTTGTCCTGCCAGCACCTTCACGCATCTCCGGACGATGGAGAAAGCGCCCCTGGGATGGTGAGAAGATGAAGGGAG
>NW_010441790.1:0-298 GCF_000710305.1 Buceros rhinoceros silvestris | reverse complement strand
TGTTCAAAGGGAAGATAGCATCTATGCACCAAGTTACAGAATAACTGGAGTAAGTGGATGGCCTTAATTGTACAGAGAACTAGGATAGGCAGTTCTCGTCATCCAGAAGCAATCACAAACTGGCCGGAGGGAGAAGACTTCAAGATGCCACCGAATGAGACAGTGACTCATACCAAAGAGGCACTCCCATATAAAGACCTCTGAGATCAAGAGAAGCAATATGCTCTTAACACAAAAATAACTACCAAGTGGCACAAGGTAGCCACAGGTAGATAGATCTGGATGGGGAACACAAAGG
>NW_010441789.1:0-299 GCF_000710305.1 Buceros rhinoceros silvestris | reverse complement strand
GGACACCGGCACTGACACCGGAGACACCGGCACACTGAGACACTGGGACACCGGTGCTGGCACTGGGGACACTGGGGATACCAGGACACTGGAGACACCAGGACACCGGTGCTGGCACCAGGGACACTGGGGACACCGGGACACGGGTGCTGGCACAGGGGACACCAGAACACCAGGACACCGGTGCTGGCATTGGGGACATTGGGGACACGGGGACACCGGGAGACAGGGACACCAGGGACACCAGCGCTGGCACCGGGGACACCGGGACACCAAGACACCGGCACACCAGCTCTGGC
>NW_010441788.1:0-298 GCF_000710305.1 Buceros rhinoceros silvestris | reverse complement strand
TGGGTTTGGCTGAAGGATGCAGATCCTCAGCCTTTTCTGAGGGTCTTCACCGTGTCCCCGCTCTGGACACAGCCTGGGCTGCCTGGCTGGGAAGGAGTCGTGGGGTCCCGGGCTGCCACCTCTGCCTGTGCCCCCCACTGGGAGCACGTGTCACACCAGTGTCACGTCCTCACGGGTGCCCATTTCTACCACCCTCCGACCGGTGAGGCTTCAGCCCACCACTCGCTCCCGGTGTCCTCAAGGTGCCCCAGACCACGGCGCAGACATCCTGCCCTGGCTGGGCTGCGAGCTCTTTACT
>NW_010441787.1:0-298 GCF_000710305.1 Buceros rhinoceros silvestris | reverse complement strand
CTATAGTCCACCAGCAGCTTGACCAGCACGGGCTGCAGATCCTCCTGGGTGCTTTGCCTGCCAGGGCACAGGGGTTGGCATCTCCCACCACCATCAGCCCCCACCCTCCCAGCAGGAGCTGTGGGGTCCCCGTCCTGCTTCCCGGTCCTTCCCAGATCAGCAACACCGACAGATGCCATCCCAATCCACCACCACGCTTCCACCAAGCGCAAGAAGAGCTGCCGTGGCTCCAGGCACCCTCTTCCCAGCCCGTCTCCACCCACCCGGGGGCACTCACGTGGACAGGTCACGCCCAAAC
>NW_010441786.1:0-298 GCF_000710305.1 Buceros rhinoceros silvestris | reverse complement strand
AAAGCCTTCCTGGGGTGGGGGGCTCTGGGGGGTATCAGCCGAGGGTCCGTCGCTCCAGCGCACCCCAAAAAGAACCCAGTGGCACTGGTGTGGTGGCACTGGTGCAGTGCAGGTCTGTGGGTGTCCCGGAGGAGGTGGGCTGGGACAGTCCCTTAGGCTGATCCCCTTCCTTTGGGGGCTGCAGCGGGGGGACGGCCCATCCCACACCCACTGCGGGGCTGGGTCCCTCAGCTCCCCGCCGAAGGGAGCCCTAATCCTCGGTGACACAGTGCCCGGCTCCGCGGTCGCTAATTGTGGT
>NW_010441785.1:0-296 GCF_000710305.1 Buceros rhinoceros silvestris | reverse complement strand
AAACTAACTGGATGCTGAACAGAATATTTATATCCTCTGTCAAGCAGGTCATTATCCCCAACACCTTCGTATATAGATCACAGGTTGCCTGGGGAGGAACACTGTGGCACCAGCTGGTTGGCAGGGGGTGCCCTAGCTGGCCTGTTCTCCTACGTTGTGCAAAGATGGAGGAGGAAAAGAGAGACAGCAAGTTTGTTCTTAATGCTGCAGAAGGGGAGCAAGATCATGGATGATCCTGGCATTAGTTTGTTGAGAAAGGGGAGGCCCTCTGCCAGGCATCTGAAGTACAGAATCCC
>NW_010441784.1:0-297 GCF_000710305.1 Buceros rhinoceros silvestris | reverse complement strand
GCGCTGGGCGAGGTGGCCATCAGAACCGCAGCTATCACCAGACCAGGAGCTGGTGGCTGGTGTTATCTGGATGCCCAGAGGCGTCAGAAACGGTGCAGAGGTCTGGTGGTCCTATGCTTCCATTTTCCCCTTTCCCTGGACCAAATAAGCTCCCCTCCCAGGGACGCTGTTTGGGTAAGATTATTTACCTCAGCCACGCTGGGTGACGTTATTTGTCCCCGGGTCTATTTTATTTGTTTGCAGTCGCAATTATACCTGTTTCTATCGCACTATTCATGCATCCGACGGGCTCGTTTT
>NW_010441783.1:0-298 GCF_000710305.1 Buceros rhinoceros silvestris | reverse complement strand
TGGGACCCCTGGAAACCCCCAAATGACCCCCAGCATCCTCAAACCAACCCCAGGACCCCTCTGGGACCCCCAAACGACCCCTGGGATCCCCCCAGACCCCCAGAGTGACCCCCCAGTGACCCCTGGGAACCTCCAAATGACCCCTAGGATTCCCCAGGACCCCCAGAGTGACCCCAGAGAGTCCTCGGGATCCTCAAACCAACCCCAGGACCCCCCCGGGACCCCCAACCTCCCCCTGGGGAGCCCTTACTGGGGGTTACTGGTGGTCAATGGTTGCCCTGGTGGTTAATGGGGGGTA
>NW_010441782.1:0-298 GCF_000710305.1 Buceros rhinoceros silvestris | reverse complement strand
AGGGCTGCAGGCACTCCCCGCAAAACCTGGGGACACGGAGAGCAGCGCCGAGTGGCCCCGAGAGTGGCCCAGACCAAGAGGAAGGGAGGGGATGTGGGACCCCAGCTTCAAGGCTGGCTCTGAGGGGCTTCTGGGCAGCCTCGAAATCCAGGGGCTGGGGGAAGGACGCGCTGCTAAACCTCTGGCGTGGTGCTGGAAGCGGGCACGGGGAGGGCAAAGTCAAGGTGGCCCTTGTCCCAGCTCCCCGGCATCACCCCCAGCCCCAAATGAGCTGGAAGAGGGGCAAGAGCGAGACCGT
>NW_010441781.1:0-298 GCF_000710305.1 Buceros rhinoceros silvestris | reverse complement strand
AAAACCACCGCCTGCCCGGTGCTGGGCCGTAAACAGCTCAGCGCTGTGGGAGCCCAGCCTCCCCCTTCCTCCAGGACGAGCATGCAGCATGGCTCAGCAGCACCGATTCCCTCCCTTGGCATCTCCCAGCTTCAAACTTTGTCCTCAGCCCCTCACAGGTTCTGTCGCCTAAAGGCTGGGCTGATCCAGACCTTGGGTTTTAACCACCCCAAGGAAAGCGATGCCATCCCAGCCGCCGCGGCTGGCAGAGCCAGACAGCAGCTGCTTTGCCGCCTGCAAGCTACACCGCGCCGGGGGG
>NW_010441780.1:0-298 GCF_000710305.1 Buceros rhinoceros silvestris | reverse complement strand
CTGACTTATCTTACTGACTTATCTTTTCCCTGCCGTACTGACAGCATCATCTGCTTCCTTCTCGAAAGAGAGCTGAGCTGTTGAGATATAATTAGCAAAATGTAGTGGGTGGAAGATGGAGCAATGTCAGTGCCTTGGATGTTTGTCAGGGACATGTTTCTTGCTTTTTTCTTTAATTTCATTGTAGTGTGCTGTGAAAATAGTTTCAGACATACAAATCTGAATGGTTTGTGTTGGAAGGGACCTTTCAAGCTCCCCCAGTCCGATGCCCCTGCAGGGAGCAGGGACATCTGCACCC
>NW_010441779.1:0-298 GCF_000710305.1 Buceros rhinoceros silvestris | reverse complement strand
CAAGTGTCCAAAAGGGTCACTCACCATCCGGGGGGGTGAGGGCTCACTCAATCCCGAGAGATACACCCAGACAGCATCCCAATCCGAGAGGAGTCCCGGGAAGTCACCTCAGACAGCGTCCCCACCCAAGGGGAGGGTCTCCAACTGCACCACCCACTGCTCCAAAGAGGACCAACTCCAGCTGGGTTCTCCACAGGCCCCTTTTATACCCTGGTCGGCTGTCAGCTGCGGTCACTTACATCAGTGAGCACAGACCGGAGGCAGCCGACGGAACCCAGACTCCGAGGCACCAGATAGC
>NW_010441778.1:0-298 GCF_000710305.1 Buceros rhinoceros silvestris | reverse complement strand
CCTCCCCTTGCCGCCGGTCAGGCAAATCGTCCCCATCCAGCTCCCTGCAGCAGCCAGCACAGCACCGAATTTGGGCTAGTTGAGCTGCTGACACCGGCCTGAGCTCCCTCGCACCCCAGCGCTCCTTCAGCCCTGCCCGCTGGCACCCGGAGCCACGGGCAGCACCGCGACGCTGCCCGCTCCCTGCAGGGAGCAAAGCCACGGCCCATGCTTCATCTCCAGGCATGGGAGGACAGACGGAACATCCACCCACAGAGCCAGAGGCAGCTCCTGCCCACACAGCGCCGGCAAACGCCCC
>NW_010441777.1:0-298 GCF_000710305.1 Buceros rhinoceros silvestris | reverse complement strand
ATAAATCCTGTCCCTATAGATCTGGTCCCTACAGATCCAGCCCTATAGAACCATCTCTATAGATCTAATCCCTATAGATCCAGCCCCATAGATCCCGTCCCTATAGATCCAGGCCCTATGGATCCAGTCCTTATAGAAATGGTCTCTATAGATCCGGTCCCTATAGAAATGGTTCTTATAGATCCAGCCCTATAGATCCGGCCCCTATAGATCTGGTTCATATAAATCCAATCCCTATAGATCCAGCCCCATAGATCCAGTCCCTACAGATCCAGCCCCTATGGATCCAGTCCTTACA
>NW_010441776.1:0-298 GCF_000710305.1 Buceros rhinoceros silvestris | reverse complement strand
AAGGGACAGGGGTTAACAGAGAGCATCTGGTATTTGTCCTGTGGCCAGTCCAGCCCTGACCCTTGACAGGTTAAAATGCTGAATTCGGACTTTAGAAATGGGATCTGTGGGTTCAGAATAGTTCAGACAGTTCCAGCAATTGGAAAACAGTCACACTCAAGAGACACGGAGGCTGCACTGTGCACTGAGCAGGGTACTGAATACCCTCAGTTCACAGAAGTTTTCAGTATAAGCCGTCAAGACTGATCAATACTGGGCAACTGCCACGGGAATGAGGAGAAAGTGTTTGCTGCAGGGC
>NW_010441775.1:0-298 GCF_000710305.1 Buceros rhinoceros silvestris | reverse complement strand
ACACCCAGGTCAGTGAGGAAGGAGGTGGGGAAGCACACCGGCGCAGCCCTTCCCCTTTGGCTTGTGGTGAGACAGTAGGCTGAGCCCTTTCAGCCCTTAGAGTTCAACGGTGGAGGAGAATCCTGTCTGCAGCCTGTGGAGGACCCTTGCTGGAGCAGGGAACCGATCCTGAAGAGGTCTGTGGCTGAGGGAAGTCGATGGTGGGGCAGTTTGTCACTGAAGAAGGAACCTGTGCTAATCAGGGAAGTTTGTGGCAGACTGGCTCCCCTAGGGGGGGATCACGGTTTCCCCGGGGGGG
>NW_010441774.1:0-298 GCF_000710305.1 Buceros rhinoceros silvestris | reverse complement strand
AGGGAGGGGATCCCTGACCAGCAGCGCGGGGCTCAGAGGCAGCTTTGCTCCGGGGTTTGCTTGCAGACTGACTCGGGGGGCTTGACTCGCAGCAGCAGAGATGGCCCAGGGCAGCTCGGGGCTGCAGGCGCCTGCCCAGGTTTGCCGCAGCCATTCTGGACCCTCTTTGTGCACGAGCCCAGGGGCGCTCTTTGTTTGACCTGTCCGAGCTCGCTGCGCTGCTCCAGACCTGCTCAGGAAAGGAGATGCCGGCACAGGCTTGCCGAGCTTCCGGCGGGTTCCCCCAGCCCTCCCCAGC
>NW_010441773.1:0-298 GCF_000710305.1 Buceros rhinoceros silvestris | reverse complement strand
TGCTCCAATAGTTTTGGCATGCAAATAATTCTCTGTGGCCCAGCGACTGAAATGAGTTGTCCCCTGATAGGCATCTTGTGCCATCTGAGCTCTCCTAGGATATCTAAACCATGTGCATGATACTATTAGATAGGACACCGGGCCAATAGTGTAAAATGCTGTAGCAGTAACTGGAGGTTTGGGCAGATAGGAATCCTGGAAGATCTCATATGATAGTGATCATTTGAGTCCAACCTAGCGAGTGAGTTGTAGATAGCTGGCTTGAACAGAATGTCTCCACAGGACCATGCAGTTTCCC
>NW_010441772.1:0-298 GCF_000710305.1 Buceros rhinoceros silvestris | reverse complement strand
TCTGTGCCCGCCCGCCGAGCCCGCCGGGGTCTCGTTCCGTACTGGCTCAGGGCTGCCTGGTCTAAGGCTTTTTAATGGTCCCTGCTTTTTAAATTCCTTCTAATAAAATTTAACTCACGATGTCCCAAAACACTCTGCAGTAAAACCCGTTCTGTCGAGGTGATGGAGGGCACAAGCGCCGTTTGGGGGTACGGGTACACCCTGCGCTGGCCAGGTCAGAGCGGGGCCAGCAGGCGCCGGTTGTTGGTGCTCCAGCCCTCCCCTGCGTTTGGCCGCCGTTCTTTGCTGTACGGCTGGT
>NW_010441771.1:0-298 GCF_000710305.1 Buceros rhinoceros silvestris | reverse complement strand
GGTGCCAGGGCAGGGTGTTGGGTGCTGGATCAGGGTGCAGGGAGCTGGGTGCAGGGGTAGGGAGCTGGGGAAGGGTGTCAGGGCAGGACACGGTGGTAGGGTGCAGGGACGGGGCACAGGGTGCTGGGGCAGAGTGCTGGGGCTGACTCCTGCTGAGCTCACAGGAGCACCTCATCCCTTCCCCGCTTCCCAACCCTAAGTGCTGGGGGCTCCAACTGGCCCACGATGCCCACCCTGAGCTTGTGGCCTATCCCCGGAAGGTGCCAGCTGCTCTGCTCTACCCTCCCCACCATGCCAG
>NW_010441770.1:0-298 GCF_000710305.1 Buceros rhinoceros silvestris | reverse complement strand
CATTCTAAAGTGTTAGCATATTGGGGAGCAGAGAGGACTCTGCCCTTTGCTCCTCTTCCCCTGTTTCTCCCCTGGGGAAATCCCCGACCTCGTGCTCGTGGGTTATAGTTCTGAGCAATTGCAGCAGCTAACAGTCCGATTGCTTGCTTTCTCCATTTGTTCTCTCTTCCTTTCATGCTTTAACATCTGTTCTTCCTGTTTTTGTCTTTCTCCGTCTCTTCCATCAAAAGTAAAGACAGCAACGCTTAAAATTTTAGTTAATGTTTTACCTTGCCAACCTGGCATGTGCTTCTTAAAG
>NW_010441769.1:0-298 GCF_000710305.1 Buceros rhinoceros silvestris | reverse complement strand
AAGTGACAGAGCAGGCGGGAAACGCAGCATGTTGGGGGCTGTTCAGTGCCCGTCGAGGAGCCAGAGGGGGGCAGGGCCTGTGCCCTCTGCCGCTGTGTGAACCCCAAAGGAAGGGAGTGGGACCCACCAGCCCCCCAGTTTGGACACTGCCAGCACGGGCCGGGACCCTCAACCAGCAGCGCCAAGACCCCCGTATCAGCGTGGCAGAGGCGCTGGGGGTGGGGGCACAGGTGCGAAACCCCTGTCACAGCCTGGGCTGCCGCCCCCGGCCTCCCTTCGTGGAGCCTCTTCAGGCGAT
>NW_010441768.1:0-298 GCF_000710305.1 Buceros rhinoceros silvestris | reverse complement strand
GTCACACTGTATGTAATGTGTGATTGTACAGCCTTTACAGATCACGATGATGAGCTGCTGGGTGAGGACTGGGGGGATGGGAAACAAGGAGATGTGGGTGTCTAGTACCGATGGCCCGGGCAGGATGCCTGCACTGGGGAGTTACCCTCTAGGCCATGAGCAGAAATCTCTTGAAGTCTGTGGAAGGCACCTTCTAGTCCTAAGTCCTCAGTGAGCCAGGGAGGCAGTAGGTGCCCAATTGTTGGCAACGTTTGTGGTGAGGCTGGATGGGGCTCTGAGCAACCTGCGCTGGTTGAAG
>NW_010441767.1:0-298 GCF_000710305.1 Buceros rhinoceros silvestris | reverse complement strand
CTGCTGGTGCGTGGGCTTGTTTGCTGCAGACTTTGTCCTTTCCTCTTCACTGACGCTGTCACTGAAGGATTCAGAACCAAAAGGCTGCTTGGTTTTCCACCCACAGTTCTAATCCCTATTTACAGCAGGCGGCAAGACCTAGGCGATGGCCAGGGTTGCACGGTACACGTGGACAGTGTTCCGAGCACTGCGCGTTCTGCTGCTGCTGTTCTGGTAACTGCACCTCTCCTCCAAGAGAACCTTTGCTGTGTGTCTCTCCTTCTCTTCCAGCCTTTTCCACACACGACTGGGCTCCTCT
>NW_010441766.1:0-298 GCF_000710305.1 Buceros rhinoceros silvestris | reverse complement strand
CATCTCCTGTCGGTGCTTTACGAGGGCACGGCGGTGGCTTTGCCAGTGCCCGTTGTGCACTGAAGCTCCTCACGTACTTAAAGCGAAGGAAGCACAGGAGCTGTAAAGCCAGGGGGCAGTCGGGGTCTGCAGGAGGTACAGCAGGGGCTGAGGTGGGGGAGAGGCAGAGTTTGACTTAGGAGGGGGTCAGAAATGCAAATGCCTTAGAGAGGAAAAGCCAGCTTGAAGAGTCCAGGCTGATGAAGTATGTGAAGAATTAGATGTTAAACACGGTTTATGGATCTACTGAGAACATCGT
>NW_010441765.1:0-298 GCF_000710305.1 Buceros rhinoceros silvestris | reverse complement strand
GGATATTTTTCTACTTTCCCAACTCAGTGGCAGTGGGCGAAGGTGGTGGCATAGGGGGTTCTGATGGATTCTGAGGAGTACTGAGAATGTGAGGTGTAGAGTGGTAGCTAGAGGGATTTAGAGGAAAATCCGATTATGGCTTATTGTAGGAAATAACAGACAAAATAAAATATTTGATAGTACACCTGTGGAACAGAGCTTGAGCTGTGTGCAGTTATGTTAGTGTGCTGGTTTGAACATGGCGCCAACCGCATGGTGCGGCTTTGTTCTCCCCCTTCCCCTTTCCCCGAGCTGCAGG
>NW_010441764.1:0-298 GCF_000710305.1 Buceros rhinoceros silvestris | reverse complement strand
TGCAGCATTGTTGTTTATTAATAGCCTCATCCAATCTGTGGGCAAGACAGAGGAGGAGACTGTCAGCTTTTGAGAAATCTGAATATCCTTGGGACGTCCAGGCCAGTTTGCTCTTACTGTTGTGACTCCCAAATGTGTCTTGGGTCTTGTTTAGGGCTACACATAGAGTTTTTAAGAATATCACCCAGAGATCTGCCTCAAAGCTGGAGAGTTATGAGTGGCACAGCGTGTGGGAGAGTATGGACAAGTCCTTAGGACAGTGGTCCTCTCCAATGTTTTTGAATTTTATCCCTGAACA
>NW_010441763.1:0-298 GCF_000710305.1 Buceros rhinoceros silvestris | reverse complement strand
GGTCTTTCCGGAGCCTTCTCTTCTCTTGTTTGAACAAGCCCAAGTGTCAGCCTGTCTTCATCCTAGAGGTATTCCAGCCATCTTTGTGCCCTCCGCTGGGCTTGGGCATGGCCATGTCTTTCTCATGCTGGAAACCCCAGAGCTCAGCACAGGTCTCCAGAGTGCAGGACCAAGGGAAAATCACCTGCACTGACCTTCTGGCCACACTTCTTTTGACGAGACCAGGAGGCAATTGAACTTCTGGGTTGTGAGCGTGCATGTCGCAGTCCCATCTGGCTTTTAAATCATCAGGACTCCC
>NW_010441762.1:0-298 GCF_000710305.1 Buceros rhinoceros silvestris | reverse complement strand
TTGACCTGAGCAAAGACCAAGAGTTGAACCTTGCCTACATTTCTTCTGTTCCACATGGTGGCATTGAGCAAGTTCGAATTCACTGGTTACTGGAATTAGTTGCTCTCAGGTAAGCAAACACCTCAAGTCAAAATACAGAAAAATGTGACACATTATAACATTCCAACAGGTGCTCACTTTTATATTTATATTAGTATAATTGCCAGCTGGGCATGTCTTTGATTCCTTGGAAGTCAGGTAAGTGCCAGTGAAGGGTAGTCAGCTTTGGGGGTATGTGAGATTAAGAGAGAGACTGCTT
>NW_010441761.1:0-298 GCF_000710305.1 Buceros rhinoceros silvestris | reverse complement strand
AGAAATCTGCTCAGTGCTAAGAACTGGGCGTCACCTTCCTGTGATCTGTTCTGTAACTCACACAAGATGCAGCAAAAAATACTTCCCATTTAATCTGAAAGATGAGTGAAACAACACTAGTTTCTAGTGAGACTTCCCCTGACCGACACACCCAACAGTGGCTTGCAGAGCAAAGGGATTACGTAAGAATTCTGTATATGGCTTAGATAAAGATGACCGTGCTGAGTCTCCGTCACTTACGGTTTCCTCTGGTTTTGTGACACAATCATTTTGTGGCCTGATGCAAGCTGGAGAACTG
>NW_010441760.1:0-298 GCF_000710305.1 Buceros rhinoceros silvestris | reverse complement strand
TTTATCTATTTTTTACCTATTTGTAGTGTTTTCATTCTTTTTCACCCCAGAAAGAATTGATTTGTTTATTCTTTTTAGCAAAAGCAGTATTTTCTCTCTGACTTAAAGAATGTCCCTGTCCTAAAGCTGTTTAAATTTTCTCTAGCGAGAAGCAGTACTTCACCACTTTCCCGCGCAGCAAGCTGTGTCTCTCTGACATTCCACTAGCTAAAACAGGAATAAATGCAAACACGAAACAAGTCAGTTTGCTCAAGTCTCTTTCATTAAATCTATGCCTAGACAATTAGATGGGAATCCT
>NW_010441759.1:0-298 GCF_000710305.1 Buceros rhinoceros silvestris | reverse complement strand
CCTGGGGAGCCGACCCCCCGCTCCATCCATGGCGGGGTGAACGCAGCCATCCTCAACAGCGACTGCCTCATTTTTGATACGGCCATAGCACACCTTTTCGCTGACAACGGGAACCTCGGCATTAACGTGACTATTTCGACGTGCTGTCCGTGAGGCAGCCGCGTAGCTCACAGAACCGAGGCTGTCTGGACCTAGCGCTTTACGTTCACCAAGGGTTTTCTTTGTGTTCTGTTTTTTTTTACGATACTCAACTATGTCACCGTGTACGCTAAGGTTCCTAAACTAGCCAACATTTTTG
>NW_010441758.1:0-298 GCF_000710305.1 Buceros rhinoceros silvestris | reverse complement strand
TGCTGGCCCTCCGGCCACCCGGCGAGAGGGGAGGGGGATCGCTGCCTGTGCCGGGCTGCACCCCCGGCGCTGCTGCGCAGCCGAGCTGTGGCTGGCCATGCATCGTGGAGGGCCAGTGCTTGTCCACTGCGTCTGTGCTTTAGCCGCTGGTACTAGCAACTAATTTTGGGAAGAGCCAGTTGGGCAGAGATTTAACCATGGTCCCTCCGAGGGGCCGCGGTTCACGCTACAGGGGTGTCCTCTCGGAGAGCCCAGGCTACTTGAATCGCTCTTTCCCCGCCCTGACCAAAAGCATCTG
>NW_010441757.1:0-298 GCF_000710305.1 Buceros rhinoceros silvestris | reverse complement strand
TTGAATTTTTTTAAGCCATCAGGCCATTGATTTCGCCTGTGTGGCATTATTCTAAATGTCCTACGATTAAGGTAGCAGGGCAAACGGTAAATCTGGGCGTTATTTCGTGTAATACTTTTAATTTTTTTTTAATGAGCATTCGCACTCGTACCGAGGACATATTTTTAAATGTTTGGAGGTGAGGCTCGGACGCCCGGGGCAGGCGGGAGACAGGCACCTCTCCAAGGCTTTTCGAGGGTTTCCAGGCGAAGATGTTAGAGCACGTTTTCAGCAACCGTGTCAGATTTTTTTTTTTTTT
>NW_010441756.1:0-298 GCF_000710305.1 Buceros rhinoceros silvestris | reverse complement strand
CAACAACCAGATACTAACAAATATAGACAAAGTTCCGGGATCTGGTGTGGCGAGGGTTAAACTGCGGGCAATCTACCAGTTCAGGCCGCGGCAGGCACCCTCCAGCAGGGACCGGGAGCTGGGGCCGGCTCCTGCCGGGCCAGGTAGCGGCAGCGACGGAGGAGCGGCTCTGGGGACACCGCGGCACTCCGAGCGCTGGAGCCAGCGGTCACGGCAGTGGTGGCAAGCAGGACGGCTCGCCGGTGAACACGGCGGTCCGAGCGGCAGCCAGCGGAGTCGGTGCAGCCAAGAGCGCCCC
>NW_010441755.1:0-298 GCF_000710305.1 Buceros rhinoceros silvestris | reverse complement strand
CAGGTCACGCTGGGAATACTCCAGTCCACGGGCAGGTTGTGGCTTGAACTAACCCAGCTGTGAAATCCTCATCGCTTGCCTTTGACCCCGTGTCTGGGCGCAGCCTGCTCCTCCTGGGCTGGGCAGGGGCGGAGCACAGGCCGAGGGGACGTAACTTACAGTGCTCACGTGCCCGCGGTTCCCCTCTGCGACGTGCCCTGGCGCATGTAGGTCGGGAGCGCTGGGCTCGTCCTCCCTGCGCATGGGGAAGTTGTGACGGGGCAGGGCAGGGGCCCGCCGGGGGTGGGCTTCTAACCCA
>NW_010441754.1:0-297 GCF_000710305.1 Buceros rhinoceros silvestris | reverse complement strand
CCATTTACTGTACAGACCTGGCAGAGAAAAACAAGTGCAAAACCATGTAGGCTCTTTGTACATCCTGACACTGACTCTTCTTCCACCCAGAAAAACTCTCAGGGCTCTTGCTGGAATCTCCAAAGTCTGTGGCCTGACATAAGACATGATTTCATATTTCTATCCCAGTGATATGGGGAGCTTCAAGGCAAAAGTCCCATCATCTGGCCAGCCCATCTAAGGACAGCATGATCAGCTGAAAGATTTATTTTCAATGGTTTTTCACAATTAATATTCAAAAGCAAACCTCCACCTGAC
>NW_010441753.1:0-298 GCF_000710305.1 Buceros rhinoceros silvestris | reverse complement strand
GTTCCCGCTGGGGTGAGAGGCCCGGGGCCCAGCCGGGGTTGGGGGGGTCGGCTTTGCCGAGCGGCCCTGGCCGCTGCGGAGAACGCGCGGATGATGTTCTCCTCGGTGCTCTGGAAGTGCTCTCCGAGTAGTTCTGCAGGGAGCAAAGCGGTTGCTCTTGTGCCTTAGAATTCCCGCGGCACTAGAGCGTTCAGCGGGACCCGGGATTTGTCAGTGCGGGCTTTTCCAGCTGGGTGTTAAGAGTCAGCCGTTCCACGCTGTGGTCTCTAATTGGGGTAGTGATGCTTGCCCGAAGAAA
>NW_010441752.1:0-298 GCF_000710305.1 Buceros rhinoceros silvestris | reverse complement strand
GAAGCCTCACCCCGCCATCACCGCCACGCTGCTGGATTTCATGTGCCGGGTGAGCCCCCTGCGCTCGCTAGAGGATTCCGCGCCTTGCCAGATGACTTGGGTGACAGGGGTTGAGTGATGAGGGCTGGGAAAGCAACCGCTGGGGTCCACGCGGTGCCTCTGCCACTAGCAGGACAGCGGAACTCCCCAAAGAGGGTCGGGGTAAGGAGCCGTTGCTGCTGCATCCCGCAGAAAGGGGATGTCATGAGTCCCTGGAGCTGGTGGTACTGGAGCAGCAAAGCAGAACCAAAAAAAAAAA
>NW_010441751.1:0-298 GCF_000710305.1 Buceros rhinoceros silvestris | reverse complement strand
TTTACACTTGCCACATCAAGAGTCGTGAAAAAAAAAACAAAGGAAAAAGAATTGAAAGCCAAAGGAACTGTCGGAACCCTGGCTCGCCCTCCCCTCCCATGCACCGACGTCTCCCGTGCCAGAGATCGATCCATGCCGGCCGTGCCGCGGGCTCCACGTGCTTCATTTGTCGCCCCCGCCCTGTCCAGCCCCGCAGCTTTAACGCTGCCAAAGAGCGCGTTTGGGCTCCGGTGCTGTGCCAGCTGCTCTCCCGAGGCCAAGCGCCTTCCTCTGCTACCCGGCAAGCGACAGTGCAGGG
>NW_010441750.1:0-297 GCF_000710305.1 Buceros rhinoceros silvestris | reverse complement strand
AGTCAAGGTGGCACTAATTTTAAAAACAAGTGCTTTTGCATCTAGATGTCGTGTTTTTGTTTGCTTGTTTGTTTTTATGTTACACATCCAGTCAATAATATAGTTTTCTCCACCTCCAAGGGCCAGGTTAAGTACATAACAATAACAGTGGGACACGGCATTAAACAGGCACATAGGTTTCAGTTTTAACCCACCAGCATGGAAAATCTCTAGTGCTGTTTGAATTGTATGACACTGTAACTAAGTAGATACGTATAGTTATAAACACATTTACTGAAAACAGCCTTCCTAGGACCA
>NW_010441749.1:0-297 GCF_000710305.1 Buceros rhinoceros silvestris | reverse complement strand
TGGCAGGAGCCATCGCTGGGTCTCCCTCCAGGCCACAAAACCGCCTCCCTGCCTTCACCGTGAGGGTCAGTCCCTGTTTTGACCAAATATGCACACTTAAAGGAACAAAAGGCTTTCTTGGCACCTTCATCCGAAGCGGAAACCACCGAGCTGGCGCTCCCCTGAGCTGCTGCCGTCTGTGAGGTCACATCACAGCTGCAGAGCCGCTGCTCTGCTGCTGCTCCCCACCAACACCGGTGCCCCACGTGCCCTCCGACGCGTCAGGCATCCCCAGCCTCTGTTTCAGCATCAAATACT
>NW_010441748.1:0-297 GCF_000710305.1 Buceros rhinoceros silvestris | reverse complement strand
CTGCGCGCCGCGGACGTGCGGGAGGCTCATTGCCCGGGCTGCCGTCGGACTTTTCGTTTTTAACTTAAGAAACAAAAGCAACCCACATTTGAACGGCTGTTTCTTTCCGGTTCTGTCCACAAAGAAACGGAAGTCGTCCTTTGGGGCAAGAACTCGGGACTTTTACCCGACGCGAAAACTTGCTCGAACTGCTCGCAGCCCGCTCCGAAGCCTTTCGGGCGGCCGAGGCGATAACGCTAACGTTTATAAAGCGCAGAAACGCGTTCCCGAGAAAAATCCTGCCAATATTTCTAAGTC
>NW_010441746.1:0-297 GCF_000710305.1 Buceros rhinoceros silvestris | reverse complement strand
CTGTGCATTTTCACCAGCGATGAACCATTGGCTGCACGTTGCACTTGTAAAAAATCTGCACCAGCAGAGGTGACCCAGCACCACCATCGCCACTGCTGAAACGCGGCACCCGCTGTCTCGCAGTGCCGACACCCACTGGTTGGTTTCTGTCAGTGTTCAGCCAGTGTCGGTGAATGCCAGGGGGGTTGTAATTTCCGCGTGGAGGAATTCGGTTGCACACCCTTGCTCCGTACGCCCTGCCGTGTCAGACACTGTTTTGTGAGGCAGCCCCTCTGCTGCCACACGGCAACGAGATTT
>NW_010441745.1:0-297 GCF_000710305.1 Buceros rhinoceros silvestris | reverse complement strand
CAGGCCACTTTAGAAACATTTGCTTGTTTGCTGAGTGGGTGGAAATAGGATTTTAGGGTCATTTGAGGAGCTCTCCAAATATCTGAATTTTCATGTGACTTCGTCACCTGGGAATTGATGAGCCATTCTGTTCAATAACACCGTATTTATGGCTTCATCTTTTACGGCATATGAAGTTCTAGGTGCTGCATATGACTTGATTTCTTACAGGAAGTCAGCAGATTCTACTTTGGCAGAAGGGATAAAAACAGATAGAGAGTCTGAAGTTCAGCAAGGACAAATTCTCTGCAGATAAAA
>NW_010441744.1:0-297 GCF_000710305.1 Buceros rhinoceros silvestris | reverse complement strand
TCCACTCCTGACTGATGCTTGCCTCACTAGCTATGACAGTTCCAGGTTTTTTGACAGGATGGGTAATTAATGCTTGTTATGTCCTAGATATCGCCTGTGGGTTTACCAAAAAATTGTTAATTTGTACTTCCAAATTCCTGCTTCCAGTGGCTTTTTGTGCCCAGCCCAAGGGTATTGAAGAAAGTACCTTGGGAAGGAGGGGGACAGAACATCACAGAACTTCATGGATGAGAGAAGTGGAGGGAGAGGGCTTGCAGGGGGCTCTGGGAGAGAAAGATCTACTCTTTCTATGGCAGC
>NW_010441743.1:0-297 GCF_000710305.1 Buceros rhinoceros silvestris | reverse complement strand
CATACCCTGAAGCCAAGGGTTCCACTGCTTTAACTACACGCGAAGAGCTGCCCTGCAAAAAGCTCTGGCCAGAGCTGTTGTTGTCGGGAGGACCAGCCAAGGGGCAGCTCTCCTTCTCCTTCTCCCTTCCCTCAGGGAGCATGTTCCTACACATTCCCCATCCTACAGACCACGGGCTTCCATCAGCTCCCACCCCTGGTTTCCTGGGAGACATGCCAGGCCCCTCTGAGGTCCTTGCACCTGCCTGCACCAGCCAGGGAAGGGCGTGGGGGGCTGCTGGCCCTTAGAGACGGGGCT
>NW_010441742.1:0-297 GCF_000710305.1 Buceros rhinoceros silvestris | reverse complement strand
GCACACACAGTCCAGGAGGTTTCTGCAGAGCACTGGTGATAACATTTTGACACAGGAGGAGCCAATGAAGAGAGTTGTGCTGCTGGACCTTGTACTAACAGATAAAGAAGGTCTGTTTGGAGATGTGAACGTGCCTGCAGGGACCATGAGATTGTGGAGTTCAGGGTCATGTGAGAAAGAAACAGGGCAATAAGTAGGCTTGCAACCCTGGACTCAGGACAGCTAACTTTCACCTCCTCAAAGACCCACCCGGAGGAATCCCATAGGTTAGAATTCTAGAAAGTAAGGGGGCCCAAG
>NW_010441741.1:0-297 GCF_000710305.1 Buceros rhinoceros silvestris | reverse complement strand
GACAACTGTATCCTGGGCTGCATTGAAAGATGTGGCCAGCAGGTCAAGGGAAATGACTTTGCTGCTCTATTCTGCTCTGGTGAGACCCTACCTGCAGTACTTTGTACAGCTCCGGAGTCCTTACAGTCCAGAAAAGGGCCACAAAAAATTATCAGGGAGCTGGAGCACCTCTGCTATGAAGAAAGGCTGGGAGAGAGAGTTGGTGGTGTTCATACTGAGGAAAAGAAGGCTCCAGGTAGAACTTACTGCAGCCTTTCAATACGTAGAGGGGGCTTACAAGAAAGATGGGGACAGTCT
>NW_010441740.1:0-297 GCF_000710305.1 Buceros rhinoceros silvestris | reverse complement strand
GAGGAGAGGCTGGCTCCAGTCTCAGGCAAGGCTTTCAGCTTGCCTAAGAAGTGCTAATGTTGTCGCTAGGATCTGCAAGCAGGCTTTGAATCAGAGGTATCAGCACAGCCAAAACAGGTTTTAACGAGGTAACGTGCAGCCCAATTTGCTGTGCAGGCTTTTGATCCTTTCTGCTGTCGATGTAATTGCGTGCCGCGCAGCTTGCGGTGAGCCGGCTCATCGTTTTCGGAAGCTCGATGCACCCAGCTGTCTCGCCCTGATATGTCCTTGTGGCTAAGGGATGGATAAAGCTCTTGA
>NW_010441739.1:0-296 GCF_000710305.1 Buceros rhinoceros silvestris | reverse complement strand
GACTTCCTCCTGCCGCCTCTCACATTAAGTCCTCTCCCTCCCACTGCAAGGAATGTTCTGGCTTTGGAAATACAGGCTCTTTGGGAGAGCTTCAGTGAGGGCTGGAGGCTGCGTGGGAGCTGGGTCCTTCCTGACCATCTGCCCAGCTGGGGACAAAGCTGGGATGTCCTGAGCTTGTGGAGTTGTGTCCTGATTTATCTAGTACAGGTACCCCCGATCACCCACCAGGACTTGCAGCTGGTGTCTGCTCTGCTCTCTGATTGTGTGTGAGGAAAGGCAGGAGGGGGCTGTCAGCC
>NW_010441738.1:0-297 GCF_000710305.1 Buceros rhinoceros silvestris | reverse complement strand
CGCGTGTAGCGCCCCCCCAGGAGCGGCTGCAGCATCTCCCCTCGCGCAGGCAGCCCCAGGGACCAGTGCCAGGATCTGCTGAGCGGGAGCCCTGGAGAGCTGGGAACGGGGCACGTTCCCCACCGCACCCTCCAGCCTCCGGCACGCCACCCTGTGAGGAACCACCCCCCATCCCAGGGCATGGCCCAGGGCAGGGGAAGGCTCCGGAGCCTTCGGCAGAGCCGGTCAGCCAGACTTTTCTCTCCAGGTGGATGTTTCATGAGCCCTGTGGCAGCTCCAGGGTGTTTCTCCGGGTGC
>NW_010441737.1:0-297 GCF_000710305.1 Buceros rhinoceros silvestris | reverse complement strand
AGAGGCCAGATCTGAAGCTGGAAGAGTCAGCAGAAGAATATCTTTCATTGTCAATCAGGATATGAGGGCATGGCTCTTCCAACAGGACATGGTGACACACTTCTCTCTGGTTATTGAAAGGATAAGTTAAGCACTGCAAGGCTGAGGTGCATTTTAAGTTTGATTCTGAAATTTCATTTAATCACCTGTGTACACCATAGAAGACTCCAGCTGAGTCAGCGATCCCAGACTCCTCTTTATTGTCAGTGCAGACAAACAGGCACTTCATAGAACCATAGGGTCACAGCATGGTTTGGG
>NW_010441736.1:0-297 GCF_000710305.1 Buceros rhinoceros silvestris | reverse complement strand
ACAGACACGGGACACTGTTGGCTCTGCTGAGCCACCAACCAGCTGCTCCATCCACTCTCCAAGGAAACCTTTTGGTTTCTGACTTTTTAATAACCCTTTTGTGTCAGTTTTTCCATGGGGTTGAAGGAAAAGTGGCTGTGAAGAGCTGTACTAAGTGCCAAGGCTTTGTGAGCAGCTCCGGGGCTCCTGCAGCCCTTGAAGTCCCGAGGGATTGCTGCTGGTGCTGGGTTAATTCCGGGGCAGCTCCTGGGTGGGACCCCCCGCTCCCGTTTTGCTGGGGGGAGGATGATGCACACC
>NW_010441735.1:0-297 GCF_000710305.1 Buceros rhinoceros silvestris | reverse complement strand
GATGGTCCTGGGGGTCTTGGGATGCTCCTGGGTGCCTGTGGGTGATGCCTGCAGGTCTCCAGGTGCTCCTGGGTGTCCTTTGGGTGCTCCTGGCGTGCTCCTGGTGGGTTCCTGGGGCGTTTCCGGGTGCTGACCCCCTCCGTGTCCCCCCCGCTCCCAGCGTGCGCCCCAACATCTTCGTGGGGACCCACCCCGGCTCCACCCAGTTCACGCGCTGGTACTTCGAGGTGCTGGTGGAGCAGGCGCAGCCCTTCGTCACCTCCTGCCCCACTCACCTGCGCGTGGGGTGGGCAGCGG
>NW_010441734.1:0-297 GCF_000710305.1 Buceros rhinoceros silvestris | reverse complement strand
GAGAAAACTTCCTACCCTCAGGGTACAGCCCTTGGACTGTTATCTGTTATTCACTTTACAGGTAGGCAGTGATGAATTCGCAACAAGAAGTAGGAGGACAACCAAGAGAGACTTCAGGGCCTTGTAACAACTGGTCAAACGATCAGGAGCACAGGTGGCGTTTTCCTCTATCCCTCTAGTTGCAGGATTTATGTGGGAAGAAACAGAAAGACCCACCGGATCTGTACTTGGCTCCAAGCCCAGTGCCACTGGCAGGACTTTGGTCGTGGGTCAGTTTAGATGACACCAGGCCTGCTG
>NW_010441733.1:0-297 GCF_000710305.1 Buceros rhinoceros silvestris | reverse complement strand
CATCCCCCTGGCCATCATCATCAACATCGGACCGCAGACGGAGTTTTACAGCTGCCTCATGGTGGCCTGTCCCGTCCTCATCCTCACCGAGAGCTCCATCCTGGCACTCCTGGCCATCGCCGTGGATCGATACTTGCGGGTGAAAATCCCCGTCAGGTAGGAAAATGTGTGGGAATAGGCTCTGAGGTGGCTGCTGCAGGGGTTAAAATGGAGCAAGGATGCCCCAAACTCTTGGAGAAGCCCTGGGAGAAAGGTTCTTCCTCCATGCTGCAGGACCAGGGAACATCTGGCCACAGC
>NW_010441732.1:0-297 GCF_000710305.1 Buceros rhinoceros silvestris | reverse complement strand
AGATTGAGAACGTGAAGAAGCAGGTAGGGGTTCCTCAGGGTCTTTGCACATGATGGTATCAGGGTGGATCGCAACTGAGCTGGGTGGAGTGCTAAGGAAGAGGGAGGGAAACAGAGTCATCGAAATTCAGTTCTTTTTGAGGAGATTGATGGCTCCTGCCCATTTCCATCCAGTTGGTGCCCTGAGGGTTGCTCCAGTGGAGGGTGTGAAGAAGGGAACTGAGAAACTGTTTTTTTTCCCCTCAGGTCCAACAGCTGCAGTCAGCGATCGCCGAGGCCGAGGAGCGGGGTGAGATGG
>NW_010441731.1:0-297 GCF_000710305.1 Buceros rhinoceros silvestris | reverse complement strand
TCCGATGATTGTGCTTTAGAAGGACTCTCTTCATCTGTCTGTGGATGAGATGGGCTATATGGGCAATATAGCTTCTCTTCTTCTTCACAGGAGCAACCTGTACCAATGCTGCTCAAGTGGGAGTAGCCACAGCATCTGTCTGTGTAGCTGTAGTACTCTTTGCGGGAGTTGAAGTGGCAGCAGTAGTTGTGGGAATTGGAGCAGCAGCAGTGCTCTTACCAAGAGTTGGAGCAGCGGCAGCACTTGGGGGCGGGGAGGGACTCGCGGGGTGTGAGCAGTTGTGGTGCAGGTTGGGCA
>NW_010441730.1:0-297 GCF_000710305.1 Buceros rhinoceros silvestris | reverse complement strand
GGAGCTTCCTTAAAAACAGTGTGCAGGCAACGCTGTGCCCTTTTTCTTTCCAACACTCAGCGCTGCTGCCACTTTGCTACCGCCGCTCTGTGCCACCCCGCTGCTCCACGTGGTGCTGCAGCTGCCTGCGACTGTGGCCATCACTTTGATCCACGGCCCTGCTGCTGCTGTGTGCTCCTGCCACTGCGCCACCCTGCCCTAGCACAGACTGCCACTGCCTCTGCTGTCCCTGCTGCTGCTGGGCTGCCCGCTCCTGGCCCAGCTGTGCCATGAGCTGCTGCCACTGTGCCATGCTCT
>NW_010441729.1:0-297 GCF_000710305.1 Buceros rhinoceros silvestris | reverse complement strand
CCAACCAGATGATTCTACGATTCTATGATTCACACATCTAGAGTACTGCATCGGATGACTATAGAGTCTTTAGAAGGGATAAGACAGGAAGGAGAGGCGGGGAAGTGGCACTGTATGTTAGGGAGTGTTTTGATTGTCTATAGCTTGATGATGGTGATGAAAGGGTTGAGAGTTTATGGCTATGAATCAGGAGGAAGGCCAATGAGGCAGATATAATGATAGGAGTCTGTTTCAGTCCGTCCAACCAGGATGAGGATGTAGACAAAATATTCTATAAGCAGCTGGTAGAAGTCTCAC
>NW_010441728.1:0-297 GCF_000710305.1 Buceros rhinoceros silvestris | reverse complement strand
CTGCTTCTCCATTGAAATCAAGATGGTTTTATAATTTCTCAGGCCTGGGATACCTGGAGGAAAGGTACACTCCCATACACGTTTGAAGGTGTTTTTCACATAGTGGCTTTAAAAAAAACTTCTACGCCATAATTCTGTGCACAAAGCAGCAGGGTCAAGAGATGGTCAGAGAAAATGATTACATCAACAGCCTGAGCTCCTTTCTCAGGCTGACAGGGGAACCCACTGTCCCAGCAAACCTGTGACTGATGAACTGCTCTGTCTGCAGACTGAGAGTACCAAGGAGGAGATGTTTTC
>NW_010441727.1:0-297 GCF_000710305.1 Buceros rhinoceros silvestris | reverse complement strand
ATGACCTTTAAATGTCCCTTCCAACCCAAACGATTTTATTATTCTATGTTTCTGTGAAGGAGGATATAACTAGGCTCTTTGCAGTTGTGCCCTGTGACAGACGAAGAGACAATGGGCACAAATTGAAACACAGGTTTTTTACTGATGAATGTGACTGAGTACTGGCAGTTTGCCCAGAGAGGCTGTGGAGTCTTCGTCCTTGGAGATTAAATTAAAAGCTGTCTGCACACCATTCTGAACAGTCTGCTTGAGTAGGTTCGTTTAGGCAGATGACCTCCAGAGGTCACTTCCAACCTC
>NW_010441726.1:0-297 GCF_000710305.1 Buceros rhinoceros silvestris | reverse complement strand
ACAGATGTGGGGGTTTGCCCCTGAATGCTTGGATAAGGCCTGGGAATTGCAGCAACTGAGTGATGTGTGGGGTGAAGTAAAGACCTCACAGCACAATGCTGCTTCAGTGAAGCCAGAAGAACAACCTCACCTCTGCACCAAATGCTGGCCTTGCCCCTTTTGGTTGACGGCACAGCAAGTCTTGTTAGAAGCCTATGAACACAGGACATACGACTCAGTCTCACTTCTCCAAGAGTATAAATCTGGTCCCCTGCCCACACCTTGTTTAGAGGAGACTCTCCATTGGCTGCTGGGTGG
>NW_010441725.1:0-297 GCF_000710305.1 Buceros rhinoceros silvestris | reverse complement strand
AAGCAGGTGAGAGGGAGTCTGACGAGGGTGAGGAAGGCTTTGGGGGGATCCGAGGGGAAATCCTGCTTTGCTCCGGCATTGGCATTGGGATTATCCATCTTGTGTGCTGTGCTCCAGTAGATATCCCCCAATGCCGCGTTTTCGGCTGACACCTGCTGGCCCACAGCAGAAGGTCGTTGTGGGCCTCACTCAACACTTTCATGCCTAAAAGGCTTTCACAGCCTCAGAAGTCGTTACTGTTCAGAACTAGCACCCAGCCCCCGGTGGTGGATGACCGCGCCTGAGCCCTGTTGAACC
>NW_010441724.1:0-297 GCF_000710305.1 Buceros rhinoceros silvestris | reverse complement strand
CTGCTGGTGACTGGGGCAGGTGACAGCTGCCTCTGAGCACCAAAGGTCTATTTTTACCCACTAAACGTGTTCAAAACCGTCTGTCCCCAGTGTCCTGCCAGCGTGGCCTGGCCCAGCCCCGCGGCCCCCCTCTGCCTCGGAGAGAGGGGACAGGCCTGGAGGCTCGACACCAGCCTCCTGGGATGTGAGACCCCCATTACCAGGGCCCTTTGCAGGGGACAGGGAGCAAGGGGCCGCCCCCAGTGAGGACCCCTCCCCAATCCTGCTTTAGGGTGGCGAGGGGCTGCGGGCCGAGGG
>NW_010441723.1:0-297 GCF_000710305.1 Buceros rhinoceros silvestris | reverse complement strand
CTGCTGATGGTGATGTGCTGTTTTGCATTTTCCTTCAGGAATACTAATCTGAATAGCGTACAGTTCCTACCCTTTTTACCCAGCAACCACAGAAAAAAACCTGTTAAAACGAAGTCATGTTCTGTACGAGGTGAACATGTGGATCCCCACTGACTCCCCACATCAGCCATCTGGCACGTGTAAATCGTACCCGGCTTTTTAACTGGATCTGTCTGAAGTATTGCATGTATTTTTTGTTTGTTTAAGGAAGCTGATCTGCATTATCTCCGTGCTGGTAAGTCTTACGTGAAGAAGCTG
>NW_010441722.1:0-297 GCF_000710305.1 Buceros rhinoceros silvestris | reverse complement strand
GTATCAGCTGGAAGTGTCTGTGGAGCCCCAGTAATTTTCGGGCTCGTTTGGAGGTGCTTGGGACTCTCCACAGCCAGGTGATGACGACACGCTCTGTCTCTCCTGTAGGTCCTTTCACGAACGAATCTCCACCCGTCAGGTCCCTTTCTCATTGCACAGACTGGTGACACCGGCTGACCGGGCTCCCCACCCGTCAGAGGGTTGAACATCGTGGCCAGGCGGTATTGTCACTTCGCAGGGGATCTTCTGACCTGGCAGCCGCGGCTCCCCGGGGAGGAACACCTTGGCCGGGGAGCT
>NW_010441721.1:0-297 GCF_000710305.1 Buceros rhinoceros silvestris | reverse complement strand
GCCTGGGGCAAGCCGTGGGTGAGGTGGCCCACCTGGAGGGGAGAGCAGCCTGGGGCAGGGTGCTTGAGGCCCAGTTTGAAGTGAAGGGTTCTGACCCGGTGAGATTACTCCCGCTTGGAATTCCTGAGCCAGACTGGGGCAGGAGGTGGCCTGGCCCATTAAGGAGAGGCTGATTCCGCTGATGCCCCCCCTAATGTACCTCTGCACCCCGCCCTGGCAAGGTGTTCCTCGACCTGTGGATTGGTGAGGAGGATGTGCACCACGTCGTCATCGGGCTCTTTGGCAAGATGGTGCCCA
>NW_010441720.1:0-297 GCF_000710305.1 Buceros rhinoceros silvestris | reverse complement strand
CAGACAGCTCGGCGGATGGCCGCAGCAGCCAGCCTTGCATCTCAATGAGGAGAAAGGCAGCAGCAGCGACTGGGTGGTGGGGGCAGCAAGGAGGAGACTCATCCTCCCTGGAGCCCACCTCCCTCGAGCAGGACATAATCCTGACCTAGGGAAAGGCTGAGTCAGACGCTGAATCCCATCCGCCCAGACTGGGCTAGGAATTCAAAACTTTGCTGGTCTCTTTTTTCGAGTGGGTAATGGAGGATGAGGGGGAACCTCAGCTTGGCAGCTGCTCTCAGGAGGCAGGGAGCGGGCGGC
>NW_010441719.1:0-297 GCF_000710305.1 Buceros rhinoceros silvestris | reverse complement strand
GCAGAAGGAGAGGCTGGATCATCACAGTTGTGAAACCACAAGAGCCTCCTTCTCAGATTCCTTTCCTATCCATCCAGGTCCACATGCTCCCACAAAAGAAAGTTCAATATGATTTGGTACAAAGGTTTACAAAAGAGAGTCTGTGGAGGGCGTAGACCAGACTGTTTGGGGTAAGTGGAGAGGAACAAAAGCTCTCCGAGTGGCTGCAGACCTCAACAGTAAGAAAATCTATCTGGGTGGGAAGAGTGGGAAAAGCCTCCACAGGGAAGATCATTCTTTTGGGATCCATATCCATCC
>NW_010441718.1:0-296 GCF_000710305.1 Buceros rhinoceros silvestris | reverse complement strand
ACCCTGCCAACACCAACCATTCTGTTGTTCTGTGATTCTGTGATATTTGACTTGATTTTGAATATTTTTTTTTCCCCAATTAGTTACATTTCTTTAGCATTGAAAGTTGAAGGCAAGAGACTTGTTTGTGATAGCTGAGTAAGTGGATTATATGAAAGTTGCCAGCTTGCTTTAGTGATTGAGCTTAGTCAGGAGCATATACAAAATCAAAACAAATTACAGGGAAATTTAATCCAGGAAAAAATTGCACTTTCAGTGTCACAATGAGGTGTTAATATGACAGGCAAAGGGAAAAT
>NW_010441717.1:0-297 GCF_000710305.1 Buceros rhinoceros silvestris | reverse complement strand
ACATAATTTTTAAATTAAATTAAATATTAGTAAAGAAGATAGTGTCACAGGTAGTATCTGTCTCTGGCACTCATAACAGCACTGCTGATGTGGTGACCTCCAGCCACAAAGCTCCCAGGTTCTCAAATGGCACAGACACACCCACTGAGACATGGGGAAACTGAGGCATGAGTGTGCACCACAGTTTTCCCCACCAAGCCAGCAGTGGGAGGGAACTGCTCCTGCATGTTGGCCTGGCACCCCATCCTGCTCCCTTCTACCCCATCCCCATCCCAACCTATCCCAACTCAACCCATC
>NW_010441716.1:0-297 GCF_000710305.1 Buceros rhinoceros silvestris | reverse complement strand
GGCACCTCTTCCAGAAACACGGGAGCACTTGAAACAGGGTGATCCACTGCCAAAAGCTGACTGGGGCAGGGAATTTACTCTCACTCCAAATACGAACCCGGAAAAGAAATTACCAAGTACAATTTGAGAAAAAAAGATGGGGTACCTGAAGATAGCCTGGCACTGCTGTAAACGATGAGCTGGAAACAGCCATGCCAAGAGATCCCTGGAGCCTCACAACAGATACTCAAGGCTGGTCTCAAAAGCAGGAAGAAGCACCTGGAAAGCTTTTGAGAAGTTGCAACATATTCAAATACC
>NW_010441715.1:0-297 GCF_000710305.1 Buceros rhinoceros silvestris | reverse complement strand
CGCAGCAAGGTCACCACCTTGGAGGCCTGGTCCAGGCGGTAGATGCTGCCGCTGCGGTACTCGGTCCAGAAAAGGAAGCTGCTGTAGTGGCACAGCCCGAAGGCGTGATTCAGCTCGGGTCCCTCGTACACGATCTGCGGGTGCAGGGAAGCGGAGAGGCTTGGCGTTAGCTGGGACGGGTGCTTGGGAAAGCCCCACAGGGTGGGACAGGGCAAGGGGCATTGAAGGGGAGAGGAGGGGACAGGCGGCAGGAGCGTGGCTGAATGTGGCCAGCCACCCACCGAACAGCCCTGCAGG
>NW_010441714.1:0-296 GCF_000710305.1 Buceros rhinoceros silvestris | reverse complement strand
CTGCTAAACCCCAGCCCTGAAGCCCATCCCCACGGGCAGAGCCACCAGCTGCAGCGGGGACCGCGGGGACATCGGTGCCCTGTGCCAGCGCTTCTGTGTGAGACACAGACCTAATTATGGAAGATGCCCGGAGTAAGTCGGTGCTGAGAAAGCTCCTTCCTCCGCCCACCCACCCACATGGCTACAGCCCAGCAGCCCTGGTGCTCCCCTGGCTGGCGCCTCAGGGGAGATAGTGACAGGGCTCGGGGAGGAATTTCTGCCCTAATTATTGTTGGGTTGTGGCTGGGTGAGTCCCT
>NW_010441713.1:0-296 GCF_000710305.1 Buceros rhinoceros silvestris | reverse complement strand
CTTCAATTCTAGCACAACTGATTGAATTTGTATCCAGGACATTTTCCCTAGATGCAAAATTCTCCTCAGCTCAAAGGACTGGCTTCTCCAGATCACAGCCGCACTACTCTAATGAACACGGACCAGTAAGTACGTGAGGACTATTCTTCACTAATTTCAGTTATGGTATCTTAGGATGGGAACACCTTGGGGTTTTAAGACAGATCACAGCTGGGATAAACAGATTCCTCACCTACCAAGTAGCATTAAGAACTGCCCACGTGAGGCGGGAGCTCTTTTGTACTAGACACTTTCAG
>NW_010441712.1:0-296 GCF_000710305.1 Buceros rhinoceros silvestris | reverse complement strand
AGAGGAATGGTAGAGCTCTTGTAGACACGCTTATCTCTTCTCTCCTGTTCACCTCAGTACAATCCGACTACGTAGAAAATGTTCTTATTACCAAAGAAGTGTTTTGTTGGTACAAAACATTGAGTATTTAAAAATTAATAATTTTTTATGGCTCTGAAACAGACGGTGCAATAATATTTCAGCCATGGTCTGAGCAGAGTTTACAGCTAATGGAGGTACCTTGCTGTCTGTGGTGGCAAGCGAATTCTGAACTGCCCTACCTTTACTTCCTAGCATTTCACACTGAGTTAATTTGA
>NW_010441711.1:0-296 GCF_000710305.1 Buceros rhinoceros silvestris | reverse complement strand
TCCATTAATTGACATTTCGTATCAGGAAAACCCCCGACATTTAATTAGAACATTCCCCACCAACTCCTTTGTAGAGTTTGCTGAGTACCAGCATTCTCACCAAAGGCTTCTTTGCCAGTGATTTGCTCACACACTCGATTTCCCGTGTGCCGTTTTCCTGCTCTCAGCTCTATGGGCTTTCACCGAGTGAGGTCAGAAACGCTGCTGTAGGTACTGACCTTGAGCTGGTTTTTCTGCCTTAGCAGCAGAGCGTCCTGAGCTCCTGATTTCTTTTGTTCTTCACTCTCCGTGTCAAA
>NW_010441710.1:0-296 GCF_000710305.1 Buceros rhinoceros silvestris | reverse complement strand
CTGGTGGGGGAGGGGCAGGGGGAGGGGCACCCATCCCACCCTGCCTGGCAGCCACCCCCCCACTCCGCCACCGCATCGATCACCCTTGGGTGCCCCTGATTGGGGTTGGGTGGGGGCGTCACGTGTGGGTGCCACCCCGTCCCCTTGGGTGCCATCCTGTGACCTTTGGGTGCCGTCCCATCCCCCTGGGTGCCATCCATCCCTTTTGGGTGCCATCACCTCCCCCTCTGGGTGCCATCTGATGACCTTTGGGTATCACCCCATGCCCCTCGGGTGCCACCCCTCCCCCTCGGGTG
>NW_010441709.1:0-296 GCF_000710305.1 Buceros rhinoceros silvestris | reverse complement strand
TGATCTTAAAAGTCTTTTCCAACCTAAATGAATCTATGATAGCATGTACCATTCCTCTTGTTGACATGAAGCAAAGAAAATCCCAATGTACATGAGACTGCAGAAAAAATTAAGAGGGATTTTAGTCCTACAAATCTGATCATTAAAGGCATTCCTATGCTATGAAACAATTTTCAGGTCTTAATACCACTTACAGAGTTTGGATTAAAAAAAAAAAAAGGCCTTTCATAGAAATGCACACACAGTCTTTGCAGCAAAGATAAATCCAGAGGCTCACACCGTAGGTTTCCTGTCAA
>NW_010441708.1:0-296 GCF_000710305.1 Buceros rhinoceros silvestris | reverse complement strand
AAGAAAAAGAGAAAGAGATGAAACAGCCCAAGTTAAAGGCAAATACTTTCATTCCAACTTTCTCCAGATGCACCATTTTATTCTGAAATCTGGCTATAAATTATCATTGTAGGAAAGAATAAAAAGCGCAAAGGTTAATTACAGCGAGGTGGGGAGGTGGGGGCTTTGTTGAGTCTTTTTTTTCCTCTCTTTTCCTGTGTTGCTGTTTGTCCTTTGATTTTTGTGAGGAAAACAAGAAGACATTTACATCTCTTGAGCTACCAGATGTAGCTCTTGTCTTAATGACTGGTCAAAAA
>NW_010441707.1:0-296 GCF_000710305.1 Buceros rhinoceros silvestris | reverse complement strand
AGGTGGGATAGGTTGTCTCCAGGGAGATGAGAGCCGTGTGTCATGTCCCAGGGGTGTGAATGTGTCAGTCTGGAGCCGTGTCAGTGGCGGGAGAGATGTCGGTGTCAATAGATGTTCTGTGCCGGGAGTCGCAGGAGATCGAAGAGGAATTCCCTCTGCCCGAACAGATGTTATTGGTGAGTGTCAGCAGAGGTTGTGCGCGAACCACGCCTACAGTGCCCAGCTGTTGATCTGTGTGTCGCTGTAGGTGTCTCCTCCCCAGGCGATGGGCTGGGGGGCACGGGCAGAACCAGCGA
>NW_010441706.1:0-296 GCF_000710305.1 Buceros rhinoceros silvestris | reverse complement strand
GTTCATCCACCTGCACTGGCAGCAGCTCTGCAGTCAAGATGCAGCTCACCGTGAGTACACACGCTTTCTTCCCCTTGCAAACCGCAGCTCTGATTCCAAAGCCTTGCCTTGATCCTTCGGAAGCGCCTGTCTCTAGCAAACTGGTATTCCCTGGGGAGACGGTTCTGCTCCAGAGGGAGCAACGCAGACCCTAGGAACCCATTAACCACTTCCTTCTAGCATTTCAATGCCTTCTGCTCGTTCTCCTGCAATGTCGGGGTAAAACGACACAGGTCTCAGAAGCACCTTCAGATTCA
>NW_010441705.1:0-296 GCF_000710305.1 Buceros rhinoceros silvestris | reverse complement strand
GGTGATTGGGAATAGAACCCAGTGATGGGGGGCAGACCCTAATAACGGGGTGAAGACCCTGATGATGGGGGCACAGACCCCAGCGATGGTGATCAAACCCTAATACTGGGGTCACAGACCCCTCAACCCACCCTCCTTGAAGGGACATGGGTGGGACCTTGGGGCGCAGCACCCACGTGTCCTTCCCCCTCAGCATCCAGCTCTTCCACCACACCACCATCCACGGGGACACGATGGAGCTGAGGCACATGGCCACCAGCCGCGACGTCCCCCGGCCCCTCTCCACCCTCCCCATG
>NW_010441704.1:0-296 GCF_000710305.1 Buceros rhinoceros silvestris | reverse complement strand
GGGGGGAGGGGTGGTGATGGGTGGGGAGGGTGCAGAAAAGGTAAAGCCAGAACTAACACGCAGCATTAAACCACCCGGCAGTGCAACTCCTCCACAAGAGCGGCCTATTTACAGAGTTGCTCAGTGCCCTGGGAAGGATGGACAGTATTGCAAATTCAGGAATGGAAACTCCCGAGGAGAACCAAGACAGCTTAATAATGACCCTCTGCAGCCGAGGACCTCTCCTACAGCCACCACCTTCTTGAAATCTAAAGTACGCTGAGAGAGTTCAGGCCTAGTGCTTTGGGCAAAAAATA
>NW_010441703.1:0-296 GCF_000710305.1 Buceros rhinoceros silvestris | reverse complement strand
GCATCGCGAGCAGTTCCAAAAATCATCCCTTGGGGACCAGGGACCACTGAGGTTTGCCAGAGCTCGGCTTGGCTTTGGCTGACCAGGGCTGGGGAAGGCATCGAGCATCTCCCGCATCCCTCTTTGCCACCACCCCGATGGGGCTGACGTGCTGCCGGGCTGTGGCTGCTGCTCTTTTCCCCCTTTGCTCCGTGCATCCCCGCAGCATCGCGCTGCCCGATGCCCGGGCCGTGATAAAACCTTGGGGTGGGGGACACTTGGGCCAAATCCAGACATGCATCCCACGCGGACCGTAG
>NW_010441702.1:0-296 GCF_000710305.1 Buceros rhinoceros silvestris | reverse complement strand
TCATGATGCAGCTGGAAAAATGAGGCCAGAATAATAGTTCTTCATCGAGACCCATGAAGAGTTCTCTGGATCTGCGGTTGCCCCATGCTTTTGATTGGTGTGCTGGTCCGTGCTGGGTTTGAGTTCTGGAATGAAAGACTCCCCTGCATTGTTTGGACTCGTTGGAGCCTGTTGGCACATACGCCACGTACGTGGGCCTTTGGCCTGTGTTTCTGAGGGTGGAGGATTTTGCTGTGATGTAGCAGAGCTGTTCCTTACCATCGGATTGCCTTCTGGTGTTATTTGCTTGGTCCCTG
>NW_010441701.1:0-296 GCF_000710305.1 Buceros rhinoceros silvestris | reverse complement strand
GGAGGGAGAATTAACAGCGAGCCGGCTTCAACATCGAGCTCTCAACCGCACGCACGGGGAGCGACATCACGATTTTTAGCTCTGCTTCGGTTTCCTACCCGCTGAAATTAAATTTCCTCCAGCCCGGGTCCAGTGACCACATTTTCTGCGCAGCGCCGCTCCGGTAACAAGCCGCAGCGTCGGAGTAATGAGTCCTTCGCAGGCAGTGAATAACTATGATTCATTATTGGCAGCTCCGCCGCTGCAAATGGATTTTTTGTGGTGGAAATAAATAAATAAGGCTGCGTAACTGAAGG
>NW_010441700.1:0-296 GCF_000710305.1 Buceros rhinoceros silvestris | reverse complement strand
CTGCTATCAGAAACAGGGGGGGAACCGGATTAAAAAAATATATTCACTGGAGACCTTTCGACATCAAATGGCTAAACGCATTTCACAGCTGAAGGGCCAGGGAGTGTAATTTCTTATTAAACTCAGCCAACTGATGGCTGATAAGTTCTCAAGTAATAAAAAAACTCCTTAAACCCCCAGCAAGAACCTGGAGGTGTCAAGGCGGCTCAGAAGATGGCTCGGTCTCCTCAGAGGAGCGACGAGAAAAGAAACCAGGGCCACGTGGCTGCTTTGCCTGCCGAGGCCGCGGGCAAACT
>NW_010441699.1:0-296 GCF_000710305.1 Buceros rhinoceros silvestris | reverse complement strand
GCACCTCCTTTGCCACGGTCAGGTGCTGCTGGAGCTCCTCCACCTCCGAGCCATACTGTGGGCAGGAGCGGGCAGGTCAGGGAGCTGCCCCCCGTGCCCCCCCAGCAGCCCCGGTACGGGCAGGGGACAGCTCACCGAGCGGCACCTCTGCTGCAGCTCCACCACCTGGGCCAGGAGCTGGCTGATCTCCTCCTGCTGCCGCACCGCATCCTCTGCCTTGCGGGCCAGCTCCTCCGAGAGGTAAGTGACCTGCTGGCTCGCTTCGCCTGCAGAAAGGGCACGGTTCAACACCATCC
>NW_010441698.1:0-296 GCF_000710305.1 Buceros rhinoceros silvestris | reverse complement strand
GGAGATGTGGGATGGGGCTGGGGGAGGGGGAGGGGGACAGTATGGGGCAGGGAAGGTGGGGGGGGACGTGGAGCCATGTTTATCCCCCCCCAGATCTGGCAGACGTTCTTCGAGGGGCGGTACCTCATCCTGCTCATGGGGGCCTTCTCCATCTACACTGGCTTCATCTACAACGAGTGCTTCAGCAAAGCCACCGTCATCTTCCCCTCTGCCTGGAGCGTGGCCACCATGGCCAACCACTCCTCCTGGAGGTGGGACCTCCCAACCAGTGCCCACTGGGGACCCTGCCCCAGGTC
>NW_010441697.1:0-296 GCF_000710305.1 Buceros rhinoceros silvestris | reverse complement strand
TCCACTCCCCCACCACCCAAAAAGGGCAACTCTCCAGTTTCTCAATTCCAGGCAAAATGGAGTCTGATGAGGCGGGTGGCTGTGACTGAGATATTTTGCTGCTGTGTATTGTGATAAGCTTCTCAGGATGAGGTAAGACAGGAGTGGAGTAGGAGTGTTCCCAGCTAAGCTGTGTTTATTGAATGCAAAGCCCATTATGGTGCAGCACCGAGGTTTGGCCAGACAGCTCCAACAGCACTGGAGTGAGCTGGGTTGCACATTCTGTGTATTTCGGGACACCCAATTTATAGCAGATA
>NW_010441696.1:0-296 GCF_000710305.1 Buceros rhinoceros silvestris | reverse complement strand
ACATGTTTGACCACATCATGCGGCATGAGGGCGGCTTGGCCGAGGCGCGGGCCAAGCACTACTTCGCCCAGATCGTCCACGCCATCTCCTACTGCCACAAGCTCCACGTGGTGCACCGCGACCTCAAGCCTGAGAACGTGGTCTTCTTCCAGGAGCAAGGGGTGGTCAAGCTCACCGACTTTGGCTTCAGCAACCACTTCCAGCCCGGCAAGATGCTCACCACCAGCTGCGGCTCACTGGCCTACTCGGCGCCCGAGATCCTGCTCGGGGAAGAGTACGACGCCCCGGCTGTCGGT
>NW_010441695.1:0-296 GCF_000710305.1 Buceros rhinoceros silvestris | reverse complement strand
CCCTTTTCCTACTCTCTCCCCTTCTCCCACCTCTGTCTCTCCTTCTTTCCCCACAAGCTTAAACCAATTACGCCGCTTTGCAAATAAAGTGCCGCCCCGGGGGGAGTTGCAAGCGAGGGGAACTGCCTTGTTTGCAGGTGCATCTCCGGCTTTGTAGGTGCGAACGCCTTTGTGCGGCGGACAAATGGGGAGAGGAGGAGGAGGAGGTGGGTACTTCTGCGACGTAAGATCCACATCAGCTCAACTCCACTCACATCCCAGCCGGCACTTCCTCACTTTCTCAACTGTCTCGCCCC
>NW_010441694.1:0-296 GCF_000710305.1 Buceros rhinoceros silvestris | reverse complement strand
CTCTAACGGCCTGCTCAGGGCAGGACCACCTTAGATCTGTCGATCTTTTAAGTGCTGAGCTGCTGTTTCAACTTTACAGGACCTTTTAAATATAAAACTTCGAAGAAGTTCAGGGTTACTGTGCCTGCCCCTGTGTGCAGGGGGAGGAAAAGCCACCAGCCTATGCACAAGTCATTTTGGTGAGCTCCTAAACTGGTTGCTGTACCTTGCAGAAGTGCAGCAAGTGTTCTTATCCATTACAGACTGAAATTTCGGTAGAGCAAAGGGATCCTAAAGCCCTGCAGGACTGCGATCCC
>NW_010441693.1:0-296 GCF_000710305.1 Buceros rhinoceros silvestris | reverse complement strand
TTTATATTTTTGGTACTTTTCAATAGACACTCACTATTTCGAGTTTCTCACAACGCGATGTCAAGATAAAAAAAAAAAAAAAGGATAAGTAATTAAAATTGCTAAGCATTCACCCAAAACCTGAGGTTCAGGGTATTAAAAATATTTTGCATGGACACATAACAGCCTGATTCAAAATGAAAATAACAAACAAACAAAAAACTGTAAGAATGTTGTTGCACTTGTTTAAGGCTTTTATAATTTTTCTGGGGTATCCATTAAATATTTTCAAATAATGGTATTATTAAAAAATTTTA
>NW_010441692.1:0-296 GCF_000710305.1 Buceros rhinoceros silvestris | reverse complement strand
TGCTGGTGCTTGTGCACCTCCAGGACACCCTAAAAACCATCCCAGCTGCCTCATTTACCCCCTTCCACCTCCTAGCCCGCGCCCCCGGAGATGCACGGCCGCATCTTCTCTTCCACTGCTGTTCCTCGGGGATGGAAGGAGAAACTCCACTTCTTTGTGCTTGTTCACACCACAATCCCCCGGCCCTGACTCATCCCTCCTTGTCTGGCACAAACAAGGAGAACAAAGACGCGGCTCGGCTCAGCCCCCGCAGCCCACGGCCGCCGCAAAAAGCGCCCTTTTTAGGCCGCGGTGAG
>NW_010441691.1:0-295 GCF_000710305.1 Buceros rhinoceros silvestris | reverse complement strand
GAATAGAATAGAATAGAATAGAATAGAATTTTTCAGTTGGGAAGGACCTACAACCATCACCTAGTCCAGCTGTGGGATGTTTTCCAGCTGTTTTTTCAGAGTGTTTTTCACCCAGACAAGATCCAATGAGGCTTTTTCCTCCCTCTTCCCTTCTGCCAACATCTGCCCTGCCTCAAGCAGAGATGGTGTTGTGCTAGAAATATTGCCTGCTAACTCTGCCGTGCCTCAGTTTCCCCATGTGTACAGCTGGGGAGCCAATACCTGCATCTCTCACTGCTCTCTGCGAAGAAGAGCT
>NW_010441690.1:0-296 GCF_000710305.1 Buceros rhinoceros silvestris | reverse complement strand
GAACTGTGGGTGATGACAATGCGAGGCTGTGATTCACCCGTTCTCCCAGCTCTGACAGCACCCAAATCGCCGGCAGCACCGTGGGCACCACGGGCTGGTGCATCCAGCGCCAAAGCCATACGGAGTCAGAGAAAAGCTCCCTGCACTGGGTGTCCCCTGCGGGGAGGTGTTTTATTTCCATCCCTGACTCCAGGGCTGGCACCAGCAGGATGTTTTCAATAAGGGAGCCAAGGGCCCTGTCACTGGTGGGAGGAGGAGGAGGAGGAGGAGTGGGCCGCAGTCAGTGAGCTCGGGCA
>NW_010441689.1:0-296 GCF_000710305.1 Buceros rhinoceros silvestris | reverse complement strand
CCAGACCCCTTCCCAGTCACCGCAGCACTCACCTCCCAGTGAGGTTTCAGGAGAGGGGCTGGGGACCAGACTGGTTTCAGGCACAAGACCAGGAGGGGAGAAGGGTGGTGGGGATGGCGATGGCAGCGCCTGTGAAGACAGAGCCAAGAAAGGTGGGACCAGCAGAGAGGGCATCCACCCCCCAGCAGCCACGGCGCACAACGGGGGGGGCTGTCCCCTGCCAGCATGGTGACCTTCCTGCCACTGACCTGCCCAGCTGTCCCCTGGCCCCCAGTGAGCTCCTCCACCACCAAGGA
>NW_010441688.1:0-296 GCF_000710305.1 Buceros rhinoceros silvestris | reverse complement strand
CGGAGGAGTGTCCCCGTCACCTCTGGAATACAGCAGCTTAAACGGCTTCTGCGGCAGTGAAAGCCCACGCTGATAAATGAGCACCAGCCTGCCAGTCCAGAGAGCCAGGCAGCCGTTCTGGAGCCAGCCCAGGAGACTGAGCGAGGGTTAACGCGGTGGTAAATCAGCGGGAGGCAGCTGGTCCGCCAGAGCAGCATTAAAAAAACATCAGACATCGGCAACATTCGCTTTGATGAGCGTGGCCTTGGAAAGGCTCCTTCTTCCCCGGCCGTGCCGCCGGGGCTGGCTGCCCCAGG
>NW_010441687.1:0-296 GCF_000710305.1 Buceros rhinoceros silvestris | reverse complement strand
TCATCCGCTACATCCACCAGTGGGAGGAGGTAAAGGTCTTGTGGGACCGGCTGGAGGGAGCAGGAGCCAGGCGGGGCCCCCGCAAGGGCGGTGGGATCGGGGCTGCCCATGTGTCCAGTTCTCTCCATTGCCCTCGGGGACCTCAGGAGCCCCTGGGGCAGCAGGACCCGAGGGCAGGAGGGCGGGTGCTGCTTGGGCTCAGCACCCCCGGGGCCGCATGGGCTGAGAGGGCACGTGTTGGGATGTCCTTTGCGTCAGGATGTGGCATGCTCGGCTCTGCTGCGTGGCTCAGGCGT
>NW_010441686.1:0-296 GCF_000710305.1 Buceros rhinoceros silvestris | reverse complement strand
GCAGAAGAGGTATCTGATGCATTTCCTGGTTTTTACTTTCCAATTTTGGTGATGTTTCCTTCTCAGGTGATTGGTTTTGGTGATGTTCCCTTCTCCTTCTTTGTGCTACAATATGTTAAACTTGTGCTGAAACCTCTGGAAACTACTGAAAACACGTGATACCTGAATTAGGTGCCAAGGATCTAGTTGATTTTTATTATCTTTTCCTCTGGGTAAAACCATTTAAGAGAAAATTTATTTCAGTACCCACTGAAGTTAATGAGGAAATTTCCCCCACCTGCTGTAGCTTTGAATAA
>NW_010441685.1:0-296 GCF_000710305.1 Buceros rhinoceros silvestris | reverse complement strand
CACACACACACAAAGCTGAATTCCTCCTTTTTGCATATGTCACCAATTCCAATAATCCACCGTTAAGACAACACAGCTTCTGCGTTAGTTCTTGCTGCTCATTCCCTGAGCAGTAAAAGCTAAGCTAGCGGTGTAGCATCAGGGGAGTCTGTGTTTCCATGTAAAACACATCTGCGTGGAACCGCCCGGTTTTCCTTTTCGCTGCATTTACAGACACGTGGACCATTTTGCACAGACTGGATGAAAACATGTTATAAAATCAGCATGGAAGATTTTACAGGCATATAAATTATTAC
>NW_010441684.1:0-296 GCF_000710305.1 Buceros rhinoceros silvestris | reverse complement strand
CAGGCCATCGAATCCACACAGTCCAGTATACTCTGTTGTCCCTTTCCTCCACCAGGCTAGAGGTAGGGCCCCTCTAATGCCAAGGGTGCAATCCCGTATTGGTGGATGGGTCTGTCTGGCTTGTGGCACCTTCATCACAGGGATTGGTCCTTGGGCTGCAACACTGTTCACTGGAAACCAGAGCGGCCATTCTTTGCTTGCAGTCATCATGGTGATGTGGTCTGCTCTGCAGTTCATGTGCTGGTACCCTTGGGTCAGTGGTAGGCCATTGCTCCCATCTTCCTGTGTCTTCACGA
>NW_010441683.1:0-296 GCF_000710305.1 Buceros rhinoceros silvestris | reverse complement strand
TCCTGGAGAGCTCCGGGAGCCCAAGCATGTCTCCCTGTGCGCTGGGGGTGACGCCAGGCAACCCCAGCAGCTCATCACACCCCAGAAAGCTGGGTCGCTGCTTGAGCCTGGGGTGGGGAGGTGCCCACGGGGATGCAGTGAGGTTTTGGAGCCCCTTGAACATCTGCATGGCCAGCTGTGCCCAGCATCTCTCTGGTGCCCAGGCCCTTGCCCTGGTGCAGCAGGCAGGGGCCCGGTGGCCGGTGGGTCCCTGCACTGTGGGGATGCTCGTCTCGCTCTGGAGGCTGCCAGGGCTG
>NW_010441682.1:0-296 GCF_000710305.1 Buceros rhinoceros silvestris | reverse complement strand
CACCATCGGGAGAGGCCCAGTGGAGCGGCTGGAGCAGCGTGTCTGCTCTGAAGGCAGCACTGTGTCCGTAACACTGTGCAGATGTTCAACCAAAGCGATCCAGTCATCAGCTGCTTTCGTTTTCCTAATGGGTTTCGTTTCTTTATTTTTTTCCCCTCTTCTCTTCCCACATGCATTTTTTCCCCCTTTTCTTTCCAAGCTACAAACCCAAGTGCTCTCTCCTCCCTCGCATGGGTAACCCCAGTGATCCGTGGGAGAAAACCTCCCTTCAGCTCTGCCCCAAGTGGTTCTCGTGG
>NW_010441681.1:0-296 GCF_000710305.1 Buceros rhinoceros silvestris | reverse complement strand
GCAGGGCGGAGTGATGAATCACTCTTTTGCTTTTCCTCTTTTCACTTCTTGCTGTTACCTGTCCGGCCCCAGCACTGCGCGCTGGCAGCAGCCCGAAATAACCGACCTGCCAGCCAGGGCAATGCACGAGAGGTTGACGGAGACGTTCGCTGCCGCGGAACCCACTGGCTGACCCAGTTCTCCAGGAACGACCAACACGGGCAGCATCCAGGCCGAGAAATCCTGCTTTTCTCTGCCCTTTGTTAAGCCAGTTTGTTTGTTTGTTTTCCACTTTCTATTTGACCTGGCATTATCGT
>NW_010441680.1:0-296 GCF_000710305.1 Buceros rhinoceros silvestris | reverse complement strand
AACGATTCTTTTGACTCTGTACCTATCCAGCCAGAAAAGGGCCTCATTTATATCCTCCTTTGACTCCAGTTACGACTACGGCTGTTGCGGCCCCCCCGGCAGAAGAGATGCTTAAACCAGCTCACAGAAGGTTATCGGGTGCAGGGAGTGCAGCCGCTCTCCCATATCCTACTGCTCCTCCTGATAGAGGAAAACCTGCAGGTGCTCCGCTTGCAGATTGGCACAACGCTTGGGTGGAAGCAGTTGAAGCAGGACAGCCGACGCTCCAACACCCACCCCCGCCCCTCCTTGGCCGG
>NW_010441679.1:0-296 GCF_000710305.1 Buceros rhinoceros silvestris | reverse complement strand
GTAACTAGTGTGATGCAGTAAGAATGAGAGCATAGACCACAGTGTTTGACGTTGGCTACCGGCTGCCCGCTCTGTATGTTTTGGGATGTTTCGGATTACCTGTGGTCTTCGCCTGCAGACTGTATTAGTTGGGCATTCAAGTTGGAGTGTATTACTTGTGCCTCTGGAACCCATCTTTCATTTGAGTTTCATCTGAAACTGTCTGGTTTGTGTGCTTTAAGACTGCTCCACGATGCAAACCAAGTGTGATGAGAGGGGACAGCGAGGCAATTTGTTCCCAAAGAAAAGCCCTGAGC
>NW_010441678.1:0-296 GCF_000710305.1 Buceros rhinoceros silvestris | reverse complement strand
ACGCCGGAGCTGTTCCTGACGTGGTGGCTTGGCTTATGCACGTTGTCAGGAATCTCCCAAGGTTTGAAAAAAAGAGTGGGGAATTGGATTGAATTGGATTGAGCGGCAGCTGTTCAATAGTGGTAATAAAAAAATGACCCGGGTTCAGGTCACGATTGCACTAACCGGGGGAAACGTCACTGTATCTGGTGGGAAGGACTGCCGCAGATCTGTCAGTCTGGCAGGGAGCTGGTTAACCCCCGTCCCTGCCTGGTGTCTTGGCTTTTGGCAGCCAGGGAGGGCTGCTGGCTCGCTCC
>NW_010441677.1:0-296 GCF_000710305.1 Buceros rhinoceros silvestris | reverse complement strand
CTGGGGCAGCTCACGCCTCTGGCCAGCAAACCACTCGCCCTCCACTTCACATGCCTGCTGGAGCCCGTCCTCGGTGCCCCCCGTCGCTGGCAGGAACCCTCTGCAGAAGCAGCAGAACCCGTTTCGCTGGGGAAGGTGAGTGTGTGCAGGCTGTGCCACCCCTGCCAGCAGCCAGGGCTCCTGTTCCCGGAATAAAAGTTTCCTGTAAAGCTCTGCCCAGCCTGAGAAAACACCGTTTGGGGCCAGAAATCCTCTCGCCTGGCGCAACATGTTCTGTGCTGGCTGGATCAAACAGG
>NW_010441676.1:0-296 GCF_000710305.1 Buceros rhinoceros silvestris | reverse complement strand
TTAGTTATTCCATGCAACAGTGACCTCACATGAATATTGTGCTTCGTTATCTAACATTATTTTCCTGTTGTGAAGTTTGATGGCATTTTCATTTGGATCAGTAAAGTAATATCCTGTGGAAGAAGATAAATTAGGTAGGTTTGATTTTTCTCCACTCTTTTGTAATGCACTGAAATGCACTTACAGACACATATATTTTTACCATACCTCTATGCCCTCTGCACTCGCCAGAATGGATGTGGCAACTCAGAGTTCCCACAAAACAATGCAGCCATCCAGGTCTCAGGCTGCAGGGA
>NW_010441675.1:0-296 GCF_000710305.1 Buceros rhinoceros silvestris | reverse complement strand
CACAGGGGACAGGGGGAGGTGGGTCCCGGCGCTGGCGGGGAGTGGTCTGCTGGGCTCGTTCACTCACGTCGGGTTTCACCCTTTCTCCTCCTCGCCCAGGTCAGCCTCTCCACGGTGGGTTACGGCGACACGGTGCCTGACACGGTGCTCGGCAGGATGGTGGCGTTCGCCTGCATCTCCTTCGGCATCATCCTCAACGGCATGCCCATCTCCATCCTCTACAACAAGTTCTCGGACTACTACGCCAAGCTGAAGAACCACGAGACCAGCCAGTCGCTCAAGCTCTCCCGGAGGCT
>NW_010441674.1:0-296 GCF_000710305.1 Buceros rhinoceros silvestris | reverse complement strand
GTGCTGAATGAGGCTGTCCCTTGGGCAGGGACAGGCTGGAAAGCTCATGGAAAGGGAACATCCTTTGAGGAACAGGAACCCAGGCCAAACTCCCCAAACACCCTACCCAGAGCTGCAGAACTTGGCAGGAGTTGGTGCAGGAGGGAATGAGCTCCCGCCATAACCAGGAGAGCAAAGGCGTCCCTGGGCAGAGGAGCAGCTGCACAAAGTGCTGGAGTGTGACCGTCCTCGGATGCTGTCACCTGGCAGCCTGACACTGAGAGGACAAGTGACATTATTTCCCAGTGGCTCCAATT
>NW_010441673.1:0-296 GCF_000710305.1 Buceros rhinoceros silvestris | reverse complement strand
CAGGGGCAGATCGAAGTGGACAGTGAGACCGTCTTCAAGTTGGCAGCTCTGGTCCTGCAGGTAAGCGCCTGTTCCTCCTGCCCGCCTTCGCGCAAGTCGCGGATGCGCTGTCCTGGGCTCGGGTTCCTCAGCTCCCTGCTGCCTTCCAGAGTTTTTTCCCCCCTCCTTTTCAACCTTGCAGCGTTGTTGATAGTCCCTGCAGTTGGGGAGGGCGCTAAACCGAAAAGTTGGGAGCTGCTTTTCCCTGTATTCAAGTGAGGGAACTGGCTGTTTGAGGAATTTTAAATTGGGACGGG
>NW_010441672.1:0-296 GCF_000710305.1 Buceros rhinoceros silvestris | reverse complement strand
GCTTGGTGAGAACTTCCGCCAGCTCCCTCAGTCCCCTGGGGTGGATCCCATCTGGCCCTGTAGACTTGAGCACATCTCAGCGGTGCAGCAGGTCAATGACTGCTCCCTCGTGGGTTATGGGGTCTTGATGCTGCTCCCCGTCTCTGTCTTCCAGTTCAAGGCACTGGGCACCCAGAGCACAACTGGTCTGACTGGTACAGGCTGAGGCACAGAAGCCATCCAGTCCCTCAGCCTTCTCATCCTGGGTCACTGCTTCCCGCCACAACCAGCACAGGATGGAGATTCTCCTCAGCCTC
>NW_010441671.1:0-296 GCF_000710305.1 Buceros rhinoceros silvestris | reverse complement strand
GCGAGAGACCAGCAGAGCACTGCTGAGCCCTGCTCATCCCGAGCCGGACAGATCGGTCCCTGCAACCGCACTGCTGCCAAGCACCGTGCCGCCTTTTGCCACCGCGAGCACTGCCACAGCAAGCACCGCTCCAGAGTGCCAGCCACCACCAGGACCACCACCGAGCCGCGCGCTGGGAAGTCCCTGCTTGCCTGCCACCTGCTGGCCACTGATGCTGCTTTCGCTGTTTCTCGCCCCGGGGGCTATTTTGTTTCCCTGCAGTTCTGGTAAGCCGCTGCCGCTGGGACTAGCCGGGA
>NW_010441670.1:0-295 GCF_000710305.1 Buceros rhinoceros silvestris | reverse complement strand
CCCCGCAGCCGAGGGGAGGGAGACGAAAGGCTGGGGAGAAGGTGAGGACAAAATGGGTCAGCAAGGTTCAGCGGGGAGGAGCAGATGCAAGACCGTAACAGAGCGGCTTACCAAGCCGTGACTGGAGGACAGTGGTGGGAAGGTGCCACAGGTGGCAGTTGTGAGCAAAGGCCATGGACAGTGTGACGGGTTTGCCAAGGTGTGTTGATTACTGCCCAAGCCTTCCTCAGGCCTTCCCTGGCTGCGGGGCAGAGGTGTCAGGGCCCTGGACCTTTCTGTTTGACTAGAGGACGTT
>NW_010441669.1:0-296 GCF_000710305.1 Buceros rhinoceros silvestris | reverse complement strand
GTACAGACAGGGACCTTCCTGCCCCCTCCCCAGGGCCTGCTGACACCCGAAGAGGGGTGCCCCCAGCACCTGGGGCTTTTCTCCATGGGGTTGCCCCGTTGGCAGTGGGAGACTTACGACCGCAGACCTTATCTCCTTTGGGTCCCCGCTCGCCCTCAGCTCCCGGCTCGCCCTGAGTCAGTGAGAAGAGAGATGCCATCAACCCCTGCTGTCCCTCCCTGGGGACACCTACCCAGCCACCACCCTCGGTCCCAGCCCAGCTCGTCACACTGTCCCTGGCTCAGTCGCCTCGGTCC
>NW_010441668.1:0-295 GCF_000710305.1 Buceros rhinoceros silvestris | reverse complement strand
ATTTTTCCAAGTCTGAAAAACTACTTTTCACTTGTGAAAGTAAACTAAAGACATTGATGGAATAGATGTTGCAAAAAGTAACAAGGTTTTGCCTCAGATTTGATAAGGATTAGCAAAAAAGAAGTTTTTTGTACAACAGGTTAATTCTATGACTTGTGAATGCCCCTATAATGAAAATAAAATCTTACTCTAAAAGAAGTACACTAAAGAAGTGGTTTAGTATCTTCTGTGCTTATACACAGATAATGTCTTGGATCAGTATGCGATATACAGGTGGGTAATATCATGGGATAAC
>NW_010441667.1:0-295 GCF_000710305.1 Buceros rhinoceros silvestris | reverse complement strand
ACCTCTTCACTCTCAGAGGAGGGGGGTCCTGCCGCCGCCCGAGGTTCTCCCGTCTGCCGGACTCCCTCCCGCCGCTCCCCGGTCCTGCTCTAAGCCAAGAGGGAGGATGGAGCTCTGCGGCCCTCCGGGATGGGGGGTGTCTGCCTGGGGCAGGGCTGTGCAGTGAAGGTGCAAGGTCCTCGCTGGTATTTGGGAGAGTTCAGCAGAGCGGGGGGACCTGCCGTTTGGCATCTGAGGGTTTAGCGCTCAGACTTCTTCGGGAAGATACTAACCGGTTTGTCACAGCCCAGGTGAG
>NW_010441666.1:0-295 GCF_000710305.1 Buceros rhinoceros silvestris | reverse complement strand
CCGCAGAGCTGGGACTCCCAGCTGTCCCCAGGAGCCAGCCCAGGGCAGACCCTGTCCACTTGCGCCCCACCACTGGCGGGTCAGGCCCCTCCTTCGTCCCACAGGCTTGTCCTCAGCTGCCCCTCCCCACCGGAACATTCCAAGCATCCCAAAAGCTCCCAGCACCACCCTCTGCTCTTCCCTTGTCCACATCGACGTTTATCAACCCCAGGAGAAGCGTCTGCCCTTCCACAAAACCCTCGTCCAGCCCCGCAGCAGCACCTCGTCCCCACCAGCAGCCCCGCAAAAATCAAGA
>NW_010441665.1:0-295 GCF_000710305.1 Buceros rhinoceros silvestris | reverse complement strand
GCTGGCAGTTCTGCTGCTGCCCTGTCCCAGAGCATGAATGTCCCAGGACGAAGACACCCATTGTCCACCCTGCTGGGATGAGCAGGAGGAACAGCAGTGGTTATAAAACCGACACACAAACACACCGACACACACTGACATGCCACCAACTGTGACCCAAGGACTCCATGGCGGTGGGGGGAGCGGGGCTCAGCCTGTGGTGGAGCAGGCCCACATGCCCCAGCTGCTGTGTGTGTGGTAACCATGGCAAAAAGGGGAGCTCAGGGATGGGGTGAGGTTGGTTGCATGGGGTTCT
>NW_010441664.1:0-295 GCF_000710305.1 Buceros rhinoceros silvestris | reverse complement strand
CCGCTCCTGGGAGCAGCCTCATCCCTGACACTTGTGCCATTTACTCGAAAAGCCTCGCTGGTATTTGCAGAGGGTTCCCAGGGAGGTACCTCGCATCGCCAGCCCTTCGGTCAACACCGACAGAGCCTTCAAGGAAGGAGTGAGAAGGCGCTGGCAAACGGTGCAGTGTTTTCACCAGAAAGATGCTCTGCGCTGCCACTGGCAGCTTCCGAGTGGCGCAGGGAGGAAACGCGGAGCAGAGCAGAGCACAGAGACTGCAGCTGGAGCCAGATGTTGATGTTCCTACAAGGAGGAG
>NW_010441663.1:0-295 GCF_000710305.1 Buceros rhinoceros silvestris | reverse complement strand
CTTTTTTTTTGTAGACTGAAATGTCCATCTGAATTAGCAAACGATGTAGGATTTGGAGATTTATTTAAAAAACAAAAACCCCACAACACTAGTTTAGTTCAGATCTAGTCTTTGTGCCCAGACTAGCCTCATTGTACTGTTTAAAATGCTTGGAGCTCTGGGTGGAGGCTCAAAAACGGCTCTGGAATCTTCCTGAGGAGGCGTTCCTACATGTTGCCATGCAGGCAGTCACAGACTGTTTCCTGGAGACACTCCGTGTCCCCCAGGCACGGTAAGTGGGTGCCAGCCCAGAGGC
>NW_010441662.1:0-295 GCF_000710305.1 Buceros rhinoceros silvestris | reverse complement strand
CGCACTATTTGATTGCACCAAGATATTTTGTAACAAGATAATGAGCTTTAAATCAATGCCGGCATTCTGAGCCCCGGTGCATCGACAGCCTGCCGTCCGCGGCTATCCGGTTTCAGCCATTTCCAAAATTGCTCGCGAGTATCCAAAGAGGATAACAAGTCCCTTAAACAATCCCCCGTTATTTTAAGACATGGGCTGCATCAGCCCAAGTCGCAAACCAGCGGCCGTGCTGTGCTGGTGACCGAGTTTAAAAATGGAGGGAGAAACTTTTCTTAAGCAAAACATCAGGGATTTT
>NW_010441661.1:0-295 GCF_000710305.1 Buceros rhinoceros silvestris | reverse complement strand
ACCAACGGGGACCAACTAGGTCCAACTGGGACCAACTGGGACCAACCAGGTCCAATTGGGACCAACTGGGCCCAACTGGGTCCAGCTGGGCCCAACCAGGTCCAACCAGGACCAACCAGGACCACCAGGTCCAACCGGGTCCAACTGGGCCCAAACGGGTCCAAACGGGCCCAACTGGGACCAACCGGGACCAACTGGGTCCAACTGGGACCAACCAGGTCCAAACGGGCCCACCTGGGCCCAACCGGGACCAACTGGGTCCAACCGGGCCCAGCTGGGACCAACTGCGTCCAAC
>NW_010441660.1:0-295 GCF_000710305.1 Buceros rhinoceros silvestris | reverse complement strand
CCCCTTCCTGCGGAGAGGGGGCTGCAGACCTGCAAGGGGCACGGAAGGCACGGCAGTGAGTTTTGGGCTGGTGCTGCTCCTAAACCCCTCTGCGGTGGAGTTTGATTGCCCCTGGGAAGGAGGGCAAGGGGAGAGGGAGCTCACGGGGATGTACCAGCTCCAGGGGGATGCTTCCCCAGCAGAGGTGTGGGGACAAAACGGGAGTTTTTGGCTGAGGCCAAAAATGATTTTGGAAGCCCCCAAATCCCACCCTCACACCTGTGGTACCCAGGGTCTGAGTGCTGAGACCCTCCAG
>NW_010441659.1:0-295 GCF_000710305.1 Buceros rhinoceros silvestris | reverse complement strand
GCCGGCGTATCCAGCTGAGCAGGCCCCCTGCAAGCGCCAGAGCCGCCGGCATGGGACGCAGCCGGATCCTCCTCCAGCAGGTATCTCCGGAGCAAGCCCGACCTGCTAACAGTAACCTCCGCACAGTCCCTCGCGCCCCAGCGGAGCACGAAAAGGCACCTTTTTCCTCTTTGGGGTCATTTATTTATAGATTTAAAGAAATAAAAATAGGAATTAGGTGAAGAGTGCGCGCCAAGGAAAAAAATAGTCCAGTGCCACAAAGCAAGAGCAGAAGCTGGGGGCGGGAAGGGGTCCC
>NW_010441658.1:0-295 GCF_000710305.1 Buceros rhinoceros silvestris | reverse complement strand
CTTTTCTTCCTACTTTGCAAAATTATCTGAATATTATTACAATGAAACAGGCTGTGGACTGGGAAACAATTTTTTTGCAAAAGTAAGGATAAGCTACTAGCAGTTCTGGCGATGGTTTGTGTTGATCTTACTCAGCAGCATTACAAAAGTCAAGTGAGTATTAGGAAGAAGAAGAGGAGGAAAGTCCACTTGGAGAACTAGAGGACAGGATGGGGAAAGCGGTGCCCACCTATACTGCAGAAAAATAGATTACTTCTGTAAACACATGTGAACAGGAGTAATGCACAGGACAGAG
>NW_010441657.1:0-295 GCF_000710305.1 Buceros rhinoceros silvestris | reverse complement strand
AAGCAGGAAGGCAGACCCAGCAAGAAAACACCTCAAGTGCATTTGGAAGATGAGATGGAAGCAAGGCAAGGGGAGTAGAGGGATCTGTGGGGAATAGGAGGACTGGTAACCTCTCCTGTGTCTGCTCCACACCAGTCCTGCACCTTTTTTTTATTGGTGGAGACTCCATCCCCTCCCAGAAACTCACATTACTTACAGGATGTTGTGGTTTAGTCCCAGCACCACACAGCCACTCGCTCCCTCCAGTCGGAGAAAATACAACAACAGGCTTAAGGGTCGAGACAAAGGACAGGGA
>NW_010441656.1:0-295 GCF_000710305.1 Buceros rhinoceros silvestris | reverse complement strand
TCTGTACTTGGTGGGGGGGCTGAAGGTGCTCAGAGATGCACGGACAAATAATCAGATCGGGGCAGTTTCCTGCGAAGTCTCCCTCTGTTGGGGTTTTTATTCGTGAGATGTCGTGTTATCTGGGATTTCTTTCTCTGGGAATCCCGGCTTTGGTGCTGAACCTCACTTTTCTGACTCGCTGGGGAGGAAACAGAGGGTAAAGAGGACAGAGCCAGCAGAAAGCCTTCGTGCTGGCCCGGGAGATGAAGAACAAAGGTGACTTTCAGCCCTGTTAAGATAAAATCAGTCTGCTCCT
>NW_010441655.1:0-295 GCF_000710305.1 Buceros rhinoceros silvestris | reverse complement strand
TGGTCTTTCTATACACATGCATGCTTATCAGCCTCCTTCTCTTTTCCTAACACTGTCAAAGATGTCTAATCTTAGTCAGTCATCCTTGCTTTAAATTTCTTTAAATTGAAATTTCATAATCTTCCAGATTTTGAGGGGTCCTTTGTCAGAGTAATTCCAGGGAATACAGGCCCCATTTGATGAAACGGAGTGTTGCTAAATTAATGAAGGACTGACCAAAGATGTGGTTCTTTGTTCATAGTAGAAATCCTGTTTTCCCAGCAACTGGCCTTAAGGGAGCCTCTAGCAATGGATG
>NW_010441654.1:0-295 GCF_000710305.1 Buceros rhinoceros silvestris | reverse complement strand
GGCAGATTCTTCTGAGCTGAGTGCCAGGGTCGTAGGCCCACTTGGGGAGCGGTGGGGTGTGCGTTGCTCTGCCCGGGATGGCTGCTGTGGCCCCTGCACACCTATGGGACCTGGGCCTGGTAGGAGAGAGCGGCAGTAACCCAGCGTTTCTTTCAGATCGATGAGCCTGGTGCTGACAAGGACGGCTCTGCACCGGCGGCAGGTGAGTGTGTCAAGGGGTGTGGGAAGGCAGGGCGGTCAGGGGCTGTGGTTAGCTGGGATCCTGGCGTTGCCAGGAGGAAGCTTTCCATAGGGG
>NW_010441653.1:0-295 GCF_000710305.1 Buceros rhinoceros silvestris | reverse complement strand
TGTTTTGGTTTGCTGCGTTATATTTTATTGTCTGGTTTAAGAAACAGCTTAGGGATTTTTCACCTGGCAAGGATAACTAGCTAGAAATAGCCAATTCAACTTATGTAAGGGGAAAATCCCCACAAGTGTTTCCACCCAAAGGCTAAGAGCTGTGCAGATGATACCTCGGCCAGCTTCCAACAAGCAAATTGTGCCCGTGAATACAGATACGGCGGGTGCCCTGTGCGCTGCAGTAAACACAAAGGCAAAAACATGTATGTAAAGGCAAAGCCACACTTCTCAAAAATGGTGACCT
>NW_010441652.1:0-295 GCF_000710305.1 Buceros rhinoceros silvestris | reverse complement strand
CCTGCTGACAGACATCAGTTCTGATGAATCCTGATCCAAGGATCCATTTCAGAATGACAGAACTAGTCTCCAAGCAACAACAGCCTGTCCACCCCTTCCCTTTCTGCCCTAATGGAAGAGTTTTGGTGCTTGGAGGGCTCCGCTAGCAAACCGGAGACCTGGGATGTCCTTCAGCCTTGTCTCCAGTGCACTGTGCAACTCCCTGTGCCCCAGTCGCTGTTTTCCTGCCCTGCCTGGGTTGCAGTGTCTGTACTCTCAGATGATTCTCTCCCCTCACTGCTCCCTCCCAGCCTCT
>NW_010441651.1:0-295 GCF_000710305.1 Buceros rhinoceros silvestris | reverse complement strand
TCTCTTCCATCCAAAATATTCTGTGGGTCTGTAACCATACACATAAACAAATTTTGCATGGTACCGAAATACCCTATATAGTTGGAGAGATCATGCAGTAAAAAAGGAAGAAATTGTCCGGCATAATAGAAACAGTCTGATTAAAATGAATCATGACTGAACAAACAGCCTGAGGAGTGGAAGGAGCTCAAAAAGTCATCAGAGCCCATGTTCCAGGTGCAAAGAGATATTGTCTACTGATCTGCACAGAAATGTGCACATTTATGTGGAAAAGCCAATCAGCTGAAGAGAAAAA
>NW_010441650.1:0-295 GCF_000710305.1 Buceros rhinoceros silvestris | reverse complement strand
GAGCACTCACACCTTCATGTCACTTGTGGAATTTTTGCTCCCTGCTGTTGCTGCCTTTATTTTAAAATGGCTTCTGGATGAAATAGTAGGTATTCAGTAAAAGAGTCAAATATATACCTCCACTCTCCACCCTCCATGAGATCCAGTTCCTGCTGGACTTCATGCTGAGGAGCAGTTTTACTTCTCAAAGGCCTGTGGTTCCTCTTGTTTTCTTTGCTTATTGTAATTGCTTTCCTAAGAATGTATCTTTACCGCTTCTAAAGAAGTCTGCAACAGCACATTATGCTTTGGAAGA
>NW_010441649.1:0-295 GCF_000710305.1 Buceros rhinoceros silvestris | reverse complement strand
TGCCGGGCACCGACCACGCTGGCATCGCCACCCAGGTGGGACCCCGCGATGTCCCCAATGTCCCCAACCACCCCTTAGTGTCCCCAGTGTCACTCCTGTGCCCCGCCGTGTCCCCAACACCCTCTCGATGTCCCCGATGACCCCCCATGTCCCCAACATTCCTCTGCTGTCCCCAAGCTCTCTCTGGTGTCCCCAGTGTCCCCCCCTGTGTCCCCAGTGTCCCTCCCCGTGTCCCCAGCATCCCCTCGGTGTCCCTAATGTCTCCTCAGTGTCCCCAAGCTCTCTCCCCGGTGTC
>NW_010441648.1:0-295 GCF_000710305.1 Buceros rhinoceros silvestris | reverse complement strand
AAAAAATCCTAAGATATTTTCAAAAATGAGAAAGTACCTGCCAACTGGGGGGGGGGGAGGGGGCGGAGCATCACTCAAATACTTCTCTATCTATTTTTTCGGTGAACCCATCACTGAACAACAGAAATACCAAAACCCGAAAGGAATATCAAGGGAAAAAACAGGAACTTCCTAAAAATTACAGTGTTCTTACTTCATATTTTGCATTGCAGTGCTAAAAAATTTATTTTGGTTTAGGTAGCACTAGTTCTTAATGGCAAACCATGTCACCTAAGGTAACGTTTATTTCTTATTC
>NW_010441647.1:0-295 GCF_000710305.1 Buceros rhinoceros silvestris | reverse complement strand
TAAACCAATTCCTTTTTGCATGTAATCTGCAGAGAGTAATGGTCAGTTTTATATTCTGCCTTTTATACTGCACGCAGTCCAGATACTCATTCATTGTTCTGCTGCTAGTAATTATCACAAGCTAAGAGGTTCGAAGGCATTTACTCCTGACAGCACATTTCCATTCTCTCTCTGCTTTGTACGCTTTTACATTTCTCCTTTGGTAACATATTATTTTACTTTCAGGCTTATTATTCATTAATCCATTTTGGACTGCATTGTTCTGTATGGACTCAGCTTCTGAAAGAGTCTTGAT
>NW_010441646.1:0-295 GCF_000710305.1 Buceros rhinoceros silvestris | reverse complement strand
CCTGGCATTGGCCACCCGCGACACGCCCCCCAAGAAGGAGGACATGTTCCTCGAGGACTCCACCAGGTTCGCCGAGTACGAGGTGAGGAGGTCCCCGCGCCCCCGGGGACCTGCTGGAGCTCCAAGATGGCCGCAGAGCCGCCGCCTGCGGGTGGCCGAGGTCCATCCTGGGGGGTTCTTGGGCCTAGAACCTTCTCGGGGAGGTTCTGGGGCCTTCAAGGTTGTCTAAGGTCCCATTTCGGAGGGTTCTTGGGCCTCTGTGATCATCTAGAACCTTCTCTGGTGGGTTCTTGGT
>NW_010441645.1:0-295 GCF_000710305.1 Buceros rhinoceros silvestris | reverse complement strand
GGTGTCCTGTATGTGCCCCATGATGGCGCTCAAGAAGATCTGCTCCATAACTTTCCTAGGGACCAAAGTCAGACTGACAAGTCTGTAGTAATCCAGATGCCTTTACTATAGACAGATATTACATTTGCTGCTCTCCAATCAACTGGTATCTCCCTGGTTAGCCAGGACTGCTGGTAAACGATGGAAACTGGTTTGATGAGCACTTCTGTCAGCTCTCTCCACACCCTTGGGTGGATGCCATCCAGCACCATAAACTTGTACGCCTCTAAGTGGTGCAATAGGTCACTGACCTTTT
>NW_010441644.1:0-295 GCF_000710305.1 Buceros rhinoceros silvestris | reverse complement strand
TGCCTTCCTCCTCCTCCTCTCCTGCTCCAGCAGCTCCACTCTGCGCCTCACCCCAGTTTTTGGGTGTCGGAAGCTCTTGTGTCATCCCTGGAAATAGCACCGGCCCTGGTGCCAGCCCTGCCCTGCCGGGACCTGAGTGTTTTGCACCCGGGAAAGGGGATCTGCTCCAAAAATAGCCCCGGTAGCTGGCAGGGAGGCTGTGCCTGGCATTCGCAGTGGCCCGGGGAGGTGGGGATGGGACAGGATAATTTTAGAAGGATCCGGTGAAACCCAAGGACAGGAGCTGAGCCGCCCT
>NW_010441643.1:0-295 GCF_000710305.1 Buceros rhinoceros silvestris | reverse complement strand
CATCTCACCCCGAGGATGTGGCACCGGGACCAACCCGGGGTGCCCAGGGCAGGCGCTCCATCACCCCACCAGTGCGCTCCAGCCCACCCCATGGCACCCACTCCCTGGGCATCCCTGGTGCCCGCCGTGCCAGGGGCTATTTTGGGGTGAAAGCCGGTCCTGGGGGAGCACCAGACCTGGCACAGGGAGGGGGAACGGGGTCCCAGGCTCCACCCCCGTCCATTAGCAAGCGGAAAAAATAGTCCTCCCGTAAACAGAAGCTGCGTGGTGATAACCCGGTAGGTTGGAGATATCC
>NW_010441642.1:0-295 GCF_000710305.1 Buceros rhinoceros silvestris | reverse complement strand
TATTATGTTTATTATCTATTATAATCTCTATTCTTTTTGTACTTGTCCTTATGAAATCATGCCTCTCCCTTCCTCTCTCACCACCCCATAAAGCCATTCCTGTGCCTTAGCACTTATCTTCTGCTGTCTCCAAAGAGATATGAAACACTGTTTGACTTCCAAAATTGCTTACAACAAATTTGGAAGAGACCTGAAGCAGTCACCTCTGTTTGCCTTCACTGGAAGGCTAAGGAAACCTGCCTGCTTTGCCCAACCACGCTGCTTGAACAGCCTGTGCCACGGCTCGTAACCAGCC
>NW_010441641.1:0-295 GCF_000710305.1 Buceros rhinoceros silvestris | reverse complement strand
TGATCTATGGCCGGCTGCGCCCAGCCCCGCTCCCCTCCGCCCGGGGGCTCTGGAAGCGATGCCATTTGCGCTGGCACCTTCCAGGAAGGAGCCAGCCCCGCGCTGGCACAGCAGCACGGGAGGGTGAAGCCGTGAACCTCCCTGGCACCTGGGCTGGAGGTTGGGGGTCTGGGGAGGACCCCGAGCCGCTTTGCTGGGGGGAATGTGGTGTTTCTGTGCCGCTGCCCAGGTCTGCTGGAAGGGCAGGACCAGCCCCTGGCTCGGCTGCCGAAAAAAAGAGAAGAAAGGACAGGTT
>NW_010441640.1:0-295 GCF_000710305.1 Buceros rhinoceros silvestris | reverse complement strand
ATCAGCTTGTCATAACATATCTGCCTGCAAGGGGACCAATACTGTCTGACACACTCTAGCAAACATAAAAGCTGCAATGAAAAGCACAGCTATGTCACACCAGAGGAAGATAGCAGAAGAAATATCTTTGGACATCAGTTGCTTATGTGCCTGTGTTAGCATAATATTTGCTAAGCAATTTCCCGGATAAAACTCTGAAGTGGACCACACTGGGAAAAGAAAAAGAAAAAAAAGAAAAAAACAAATGTATTTGAGAAACCCTGCATCCTAGGTATCTAGCCAGAAAAAAAAAAAA
>NW_010441639.1:0-295 GCF_000710305.1 Buceros rhinoceros silvestris | reverse complement strand
AAACAAATTACAGAAGAAAAAAATGCTTTGCCACTTCTGTGCAAATGGCTTCTTTTGGCAGAGATCTGGAGATCAGGCAGGAGTCAAGTCAGTTTCCAGCCAACACTTCCACAGTTGTGTCAGGGCAAGTGTGACTGTAGATCTGCCAGAAGTGGTGGGCCAAAGAACCTGAAGTAGCAATGAATTATGGCTAACTTGGGGGAAGGACCACGCTGAAGGCTGTTCAGGCATATAAAGTCTGTAAATGTCTTGGAGATCGTCACAGGTTAGGGCTGGGCTGGCCCCTAGACAAATG
>NW_010441638.1:0-295 GCF_000710305.1 Buceros rhinoceros silvestris | reverse complement strand
GTCGCGCTGCCCCGAGGACGAGAGCTCCGGGGCTGCTGGCAGGGGACCCAGCCCCGAGCAGCTGGCTGCTAGCGCCGGGCCCCAGAACCACGTGCTGGGGGTGCTGGTGCAGCTGGGCAAGGACCTGGGGGATTGCTACAGCTCCCGGAAGCTCCTGTACTGGTCCCTGTGGTGGGCCCTGGCGACAGCAGGGTTTAACCAGGTTCTGAACTACGTCCAGGTGCTGTGGGACTCGCGAGCCCCCTCGCACAGCTCGGCCGTGTACAACGGAGCTGTGGAAGCAATAGCAACTTTT
>NW_010441637.1:0-295 GCF_000710305.1 Buceros rhinoceros silvestris | reverse complement strand
CCCGGCTGACGTGGGGCCGGGAGCAAAGCGAGGCCTGGAAGGCTCCTGACAGTGTGGTGTTAAAGTGGGGTGGATCCTAGGCAAAGGCCCTTGCTGGGCAAGCTCTCCTTTTCCACCAGTGCACAGCACTAGCCTGTTCTCTCCTCCAGTCCGGAGGAAATCCTGCTCCTCCTCCTCCTCCTCCTCTGAACCCTTCCAGGCTACACAGAGGGATACAGCAGTCCCCGGCCCTGAGCACAGTAGAGTGAAACCGCTCTCTGCACACTCCACAGCGAGCTCCAGGGGAGGCGGGAGC
>NW_010441636.1:0-295 GCF_000710305.1 Buceros rhinoceros silvestris | reverse complement strand
TGGTCCTACGTAGCCCGCCCATGTGCCCCACGGCTGGGGGGCTGCTGGGTGAGGAGCTTTGGATGTGCCTGGGGAGGAAAGAGATGGGGACAACAGCACAGCGGAAGAGGACAGATCTACTAGGGCTGCAGAGAGACCAGTGAGGGGTGATTTTGGGGGGCTCTGGGACTCCTTCCTTTTTTTGAAAGAGCAAGAGAAGGGGAGAAATGGAAGGTGATGGGAGGAAGGGGGGTTTTCTCCTCCCAGCAGCCGCTGCAGCAAATCTCCCCCCGGGGAGACAAGTGGGGGGGGAGGG
>NW_010441635.1:0-295 GCF_000710305.1 Buceros rhinoceros silvestris | reverse complement strand
GTGGTGGGGCGTGCTTTGCCCCGGGGGCTGCCACTGCTCCCCATGGCCAGCACAGCTGAAATGAGCAGAGATCCTGGGGGCCAGGAGGGCAGGCAGGGGCTGCGGGTTCCCGAGGGACCCCGGGGCACCCGTGACGCCTGCGCTGTGCCCGCAGGGAGCAGAGGCTGACCGGCCTGGCCGTCTTCATCCTGATGGGCGTCTCTGTCTTCATGGCGCCTGTTCTCAAGGTGGGAGCCTGGCTGCTGGGTTTGGCCTCTTGTCCGGTCGGGGTGGGGTGGGCCGTATCCTGCCCCGC
>NW_010441634.1:0-295 GCF_000710305.1 Buceros rhinoceros silvestris | reverse complement strand
GCACACTTCTAGCTTTGTATTGTACCTCACAGCCTTCTCATTTCCTCAGAAGACTTTCTGAGTCCATAGCTGAGACCCAGCCTAGTCATTTGGTCCTCTCTTCCCTCCAGCCGTGCTTCTGTTTGGTCTGTGCCCCTCCAATGATGTCTTTGCTCAATTCAGATCCCTTCTTGATTTAATTGTTATGTCCCCAATCCTTTTTCTGTTTTTCCAGCTCCCTCAGGACATTTCTTCTCCAGCCACTATGACTCCCAAGATTCTCCATGTGCTCCACATCCATCTTCTAGCAGTTTAG
>NW_010441633.1:0-295 GCF_000710305.1 Buceros rhinoceros silvestris | reverse complement strand
ATATTGAGAGAGGAGTAGCTGGAGATCAGTCCTACCGAAAGTGATATTGGGGTGATGGGTTGATGCTAAGATCAGTAGGAATTGGGAGTGTATCCTGGCAGCCAAGAGGGAAAACTGTATCCTGGGGTGCATCAAACACATCAGAACCAGCCAGTCAAGAAGGTGATTACTGCACTGCATTTAGCATTGGTTTGGCCTCAGCTAGAATGTTGTGTGCAGTCCTGGGTCCCACAGTTTAAGTAGGACATGAAGGTAATTGAACATATCCAGAGGAGGACAACAAAGCTGGTGAAAG
>NW_010441632.1:0-295 GCF_000710305.1 Buceros rhinoceros silvestris | reverse complement strand
GGAGTTGGGGATGAGGAGTATGGGGTGTGAAACCAGAGAGTGCGGTGCTGGAGGGGTCGACAGCCTTTGGAAGGAGACACGGGGCACGGCCAAGAGCCAGGCGAGAGAGCTGTGAAGTGATAATGAGATATCAGGGAAGCAATCGGAGGAACATGGGAGAGAGCTGTTAAGTCAGAATGCACCACTACAAAGGCAGTCCGAGAAACGTGGAAATGCGGTTTTGAGTCCAAATGAACTATTAGAAAAACTGCTGAGTGCAGCGGCCGAGAGAGGGAGAGGAGGTGACAGGAGAGAC
>NW_010441631.1:0-295 GCF_000710305.1 Buceros rhinoceros silvestris | reverse complement strand
TAGCCAATGCCCTTGTGGTCTCACAAGTGCCAAACAGAGGAGAATGAGCACTTCCCTCCTCCTACCGGGAATGGTCTTCCTAATGCAGCCCACCCCACCATTTCCTCCAGGATACAATGCTGACTCCTGTTCAAGTTCTTGTCCTCCAGGACCCTTTGTCCTTTACTGCCAAGCTCCCAGCTTTACCGTTTCTCCAAGCGGTAGAGGCGGCTCCCAGGCTGTACTGGTGTATGGAGTTATTCCATTCCAGGTGCAGGACATTGCATTTCCCCTTATGAACTTCATGAGGTTTCTG
>NW_010441630.1:0-295 GCF_000710305.1 Buceros rhinoceros silvestris | reverse complement strand
GCCGGTGAATTCCAGACTAGCACAGCCCACTTAATGAAGGATGAACAATAGTAACGACACTCCAAGAACAGCTGAGCAGGGTCTGTTGCCCAGCCTGACTGCATAGCCTCTCCGCTCTGTACGAGAAGGTCTTCAGGAATTACATGGACAAAGAGGAACAGTTCAATAATGCGTCAGCTTCTGATATTTCCATTTTAACTAACAAGTTCATTCTCTATGCAGGAAATAATTCCTGCATGAAATAGTGTTTTGGGGTGGGGTAGGTTTGGGTTTTTTTTCTTTTTTTTTTTTATTT
>NW_010441629.1:0-295 GCF_000710305.1 Buceros rhinoceros silvestris | reverse complement strand
AACAGAAACACTCTGCCTCTCCCCATCACTTCAGAGCTGCTGCTCCTGGAGGCTTCGTGTCCATGGACCGGGACCATGACGATGCACCATCAGACGAGGAGCTCCCCGACAGCGAGTGCAGGAGTGGACCACAACTCGCGGCACTCGGTGCTGAGTCTCTCTGGCAATTCTGCTACCAGCAGCCTTTGAGAAGCCTAGCTGATAAAATGGCAGCCTCCTATCTGTATGAGGACGGGTAATTATGAGTGAGTTATGTGAAGGGGGAAACGCCATGAGATAGAGACCAATGCACCTT
>NW_010441628.1:0-295 GCF_000710305.1 Buceros rhinoceros silvestris | reverse complement strand
TTCTGGTATCACTTCTATTCCGTTTTAAGCTGGAAGCGAAGGACTGTATTTGTGCAGTCATGCTCCTTCCCAAGTGGAAGGTCCTCACTTAAGTCGTCTTAGGTCTCTTTTGAAACATTTACTCAGAACATGACCTAATTGTGCCTCTGGTGATGAAGCTGAGGGCCCCTGCTGGATTTCATGCTCTGCAGCATTGTGCGTGCTAGCAGCTCGGAGAAGAGGGAGGACAAGCTCTTCCTCCTCTTCAGGCACATGAGGGCTGTGTGCACTGTTCAGGATGGGTCTGTCAGCTTCA
>NW_010441627.1:0-295 GCF_000710305.1 Buceros rhinoceros silvestris | reverse complement strand
CTGTGTTCCAGTTTGTGCCCATTGCCCCATGCCCATGCCCACCCTGGAGATGCAGTGAGTGCTGGGGGACACCCACAGATCCTGCCCCAGACCCTCACCCTGTGCTCTGCTATCACTCACACTGGGCAGCAGCCCTGCCCCTCAGCTGAGGAGGGAGGGCTGCCCATGGATCCTGCCAGAGAAGCCAGGCTGCAACAGGGTCTCAACCCTCTCCTCCTCTGCAGGGCAAGTGTGAAGGTGTTGGGCAGAGAGTGTCTGTCCCCAGGGGCCCCAATGGCCTCCCTGCCCGTCCTGG
>NW_010441626.1:0-295 GCF_000710305.1 Buceros rhinoceros silvestris | reverse complement strand
CATCTACAACCTAAGGACATACCACACTTCCAAGAAGCAGGTATTAAAGTGCTGGTGTACCTGCTTTACCATGGGAGAGGGGGGGAGATGCATCAAAGTGGCACGTTCAAGGCACAGTACCTATGCCTGCCAGCTACAGAGCTTGGCCTTTGCCAGAAGCGTTACCTCAGACGGAAAGGGCATGGATTTACGCCCAGCAAAAGCACCAGGACAAATTTGTACTTACTGCAGTAAGCGATTAGGAGACTAGCCAGGATCATGATAGCCCAGAAAGTTGAGGACATGCTTGGCAAGG
>NW_010441625.1:0-294 GCF_000710305.1 Buceros rhinoceros silvestris | reverse complement strand
TCTTCCCAAAATAACCCTGTTAATGTCATCAATTTTTTTTTCTTAAATTGTCCTTTTGCTTAGTCTCCTGAATCATCACACATGAGAGTTTCAAGTTCAGAACTAGAGCTAGAGAGGAAAAAATCCCTCAAAATACTGTGTGCCACACTCCCAGGTTCTTTCATGCTGTTTTGGGAATAGAATATTGCATTCTAAGTCACTGCGCATCAAATTAAGTTGTTTTCAGAAGTAACTAGCAAAGCCAATCCATGTACTTTGCTTCCGAGCAGGTTGGACTGCTTCCTAGATATCTAG
>NW_010441624.1:0-295 GCF_000710305.1 Buceros rhinoceros silvestris | reverse complement strand
AGATGGGGACAGTCTTTTCAGCAGGGCCTGTCGTGACAGGGCAAGGGGTGATGGTTTTGAACTAAAAGAAGAGACATTTAGACTAGATAAAATGAATAAATTTTTTACAATGCAGGTGGTGAGACAGCGGCAAATGTTGGCACAGGTGGCAAAAATCTCATCTCTGGAAACATTCCGGGTCAGACTGGACGGGGCTCTGAGAAACGTGATCTAATTGAAGCTGCCCCTGATGTCTGTGGAGGGTTTTGACTAGGCAACATTTACAGGTCCCTTCCAACCCAAAGCAGTCTGTGAT
>NW_010441623.1:0-294 GCF_000710305.1 Buceros rhinoceros silvestris | reverse complement strand
CCAGCACTGAGGTCAGACTGACAGGCCTGTCACATTTGCTAACCTCCAGTTAACTGGGGCCTCCCTGTTTAGCCAAGACTGTTGAGAAATGATGGATAATGTCTTGTTGAGCACTTCCATCAGCTCCCTCAGTATCCTTGAGTGGATCCCATCTGGCCCCATAAAATTGTACATGTCCAAGTTGTGTAATAGGTCACTGACCATTTTCTTGTGGATTATGGGGGCTTCATTCTGTTCTCCACCTGTCTTACATAACAAGGAGGTGGGCACTCAGAGAACAAGTGGTCTTACTAT
>NW_010441622.1:0-294 GCF_000710305.1 Buceros rhinoceros silvestris | reverse complement strand
ACGCTCTGCCAGCCTCAAGCATGTGCCCCTGTCCCGCCTAGCCTTCCCACAAGCCCTGGGACACAGTGTGTGACGCTGCAGCAAGGCTTCCGCTGCCATGGCCAGCCCCTGCGCCCTCCCCGTGTCCAGAAGCCCTGGGAAAAGTTCTGCGGTGAAAGCAAAGTCCAGGATGCCGGACACAGGGCAGCCGTGGCCAGGCACGGTGGGGCGATGGCAGCTGGGCTCCGGGCGAGACTGGGCGTGGGCTGCCCTTCCCGCAGGCTGTGGGGCTGGCATCTATCCCTGGAGCGACCA
>NW_010441621.1:0-294 GCF_000710305.1 Buceros rhinoceros silvestris | reverse complement strand
CTGACAGGCTGCACACTGACCCTTGGCCAGCTGTGGCTTCCTCAGAGGCCCTGGCTGTTCCTCATCTTTCAGTTCAGGTTCCTCTCCCTTTCCTTGGCTTGATGCAGCCAGAAGGTCTGGTTCACCCTTCAGACCTGTTTCACCTTTTTGGTCATTTCCTGTTACTGGACTCTCTCCATGCTACCCAGAGCACTTCACTCAAGTTCCTAGAGTCCTCCCCCTGTAATTTTTACAGCTTTCAGCTGGTATCAGGAAAGGATTGTCTTGTCCCATAAAGATGAATGCCAATTGTTT
>NW_010441620.1:0-294 GCF_000710305.1 Buceros rhinoceros silvestris | reverse complement strand
TCCAGGTGCCACAAAGAGGCACGATAGGATACCCCACCAGCCTTTGAATTCATTTTTTCTCTGGACTGAACGAGCAGCATCTCAATATTGTGATCAACTAGCCTGTGAATAACCGGAGTTCTGCCGTGCCCAGCTTATCTCTGATCTGTCCCCACAGGGACACGTTTAGCCGTAAACCACCCAAGAGAATGGCTTTGTTACCATCAGTCGTAACAGAGCCAGGTATTTCCCTGGTAATATTCTCTTCTGACCATTTCCGTCAACTTACTTCATACACTGCTGGATTAACAATCT
>NW_010441619.1:0-294 GCF_000710305.1 Buceros rhinoceros silvestris | reverse complement strand
GTCACTTTTGCTGCCTTTTGGTTCTTTCAAACCACGACATATGCATGTAGCAAGTAGTATTTATGTAACAGGACTTAGTTGTTTTCATTCCTATTTTTAATCCCCATGCATTACTGTAGTAAAGCTTCTTTGCTAGGTTTAACATTCACAACAGGAACTCTCACACATGGTCTTCATTTTGATGATCATTCCTGAAGGATCCCAAAACTACAGAAAATAAGATTGAAACAAACAATGGCAATACGGAAGTGAGGGGTTTTTTTTGTTTTTTGGGGTTTGGGTTTTTTTTTTTTT
>NW_010441618.1:0-294 GCF_000710305.1 Buceros rhinoceros silvestris | reverse complement strand
TCACCCAGGCCTGGCCAACAGACAGCTGACCTACAGGATAAGAACAAAACACCACTTCACAGGAGGGCACAGGCAGGAGATGGTACTGGGGAGGGCAAAGAAGTGCTCTTCAACTACCCCTAATGAAACAGTGGAACAAGCTCAAACAGCTTCAAACAGTGGAAACAGGGAAAATGTCCTGGGGTGTGGAGGCTATGATGACAGGATCACAGAAACAGGTCTGAGGGGTAGGAATGATGAAAATAATTACATCAGTGGTTGGAAAAATGTGAAATCTGTCTGAAAAAGAATCCT
>NW_010441617.1:0-294 GCF_000710305.1 Buceros rhinoceros silvestris | reverse complement strand
ATCCACCCCCGTAGGATCCCAATCCACCTCCGTAGGATCCCGGTGTCCCATAGGATCCTGATCCACTTCCATAGGATCCCATTCCACCCCCATAGGAGCCTGATCCGCCATAGGATCCTGATCCTCCATAGGATCCCGATCCGCCCCCGTATGATCCTGAATCATCCCCGTAGGATCCCGAATCATCCCCATAGGACTCAGGGAGCCCATAGGATCCCGAGCTGTCCTCGTAGGAGCCTGATCCCCCATAGGATCCTGATCCGCTGCCTCCTTGGGATCCTGGTCTGCCTGATC
>NW_010441616.1:0-294 GCF_000710305.1 Buceros rhinoceros silvestris | reverse complement strand
CACTGCCAGGGTCCATTAACCACCTCCAGCCAAGGAAAGACCTGTTGCCCCGTGTTTGCCCTAGCCCTGTCCTCCCCAGTGAGCACTGAAAAGCAAACGGGTGGCCAGTGGGAATGTTGGCTGCAAGAGCTAGGGGATCCGTATCTACTCCTTTCCTCCGCTGCGCCATAGTGCGGGACCATACAATCCTGTCCTCTGAAACCACCCACCAAGAGACGGGGCCGGCCGAGCAGCCAGGGGATCTCTGCAGAGAAGGGAGGGAAGCATCGTTCCCCCACTCACGGCACCTCTCGT
>NW_010441615.1:0-294 GCF_000710305.1 Buceros rhinoceros silvestris | reverse complement strand
CCTGTCCTTCTGAAGCTGCCATGGCAAATTTAAAAAAATCTGAATCTAGAGGTTTAGAGCCTTCTGGACATTGGCTCCATTTCCCTCTCCAAAAACAGTTCTCTATCCCCTGGTCACCAAGGTGTTGTATCTTGAAGTCTCTCATTTCCCCTTTGTCTGCAGGTGTTACTGTCATCTAACTCGTCAGATGCCTGAGCTGCAGTGAGAGGTTCAGAACCATGAGCATATCCCTCTAGAACTGTCAAATTCACAGGAGTTACTGCCCATGGCACAGGCTGACCAGCTGCTCGGAGA
>NW_010441614.1:0-294 GCF_000710305.1 Buceros rhinoceros silvestris | reverse complement strand
TGATAATGGTGAGTATGGCCACAAACCAGGTAGCATCGTCACGTTCGTATTTGGCATAGGAAATTCCTATCTGATGGCGATGGTTGGTTGACATTCATCAACTGATCCAAGAAGATCAGTCGACTTCTTAATTTGTTTTGGTTAACGAATGGGGAGTTTGGATAAATACTGTGGCTGTATCTGAAAGATGAGAAAGCAGCCACGAGTCCAGAGTGACCTCTTACAAGCAAAAAGGGTTTGGCACTTTGTGTGTCTCTCCTCCCTTCTGAAGCAGCGTAGGCTGCCGTCACACAG
>NW_010441613.1:0-294 GCF_000710305.1 Buceros rhinoceros silvestris | reverse complement strand
AGCTTGGAAGCTTGTTACTGCGCAGGTGCAGGAATGAGAAGTCACTCTGCAGTCATGGCAATGGTGAGGGCAAAACCCATCAGACACCCCAGCCTCATTTCCTGAATGTTCTGGAAGAGCAACTGCGCATGTCCTGGGACTCCAGACCCATTCATGGAATTGTCCAGAGGCATCAACTGTGCATGCTCAGCTGAGCAACAGAGCCCTATAAAGGGTGAGACCCCAACCAGTCTGGTGTGTGTAGGTGATCCCCACTGCCAAAAGAACCTGAGAGTGACAGCGGACCCTGCTGTA
>NW_010441612.1:0-294 GCF_000710305.1 Buceros rhinoceros silvestris | reverse complement strand
AGAAGATATCTTTCAAAGCTGATTAAAAATAGATGCAGCATCTTGCTAATTATGCTGTGTAATTAGCATTTGTTTTCTGCTTAGCAGAAATCTGCAGGGAGGGAAGCTAAGCTGGACCCTCAGTGCGTTGTTTGCCCCCAGCTTGGGCACTGGAGGTTCATCCCATGGAGGGACAGGCTGGAGTGGGGTCACAGCCCACCCTGTGCCACCCCAGCTGGGTCCCTCCACCGCCCGGAGCTAGAGGTACCAGGGCAGCACAGCCTGGGGGTCCCCACGCACCCTCTCCCCCCACTT
>NW_010441611.1:0-294 GCF_000710305.1 Buceros rhinoceros silvestris | reverse complement strand
GGCCTGCCGGTGGGCGACGGTTTTTTTGCGGAGCTCTTTCAGATTCCCCCATTGGACTTTTGAAGCATCTGGTATCACTATCTCAGCGTCATTATGAATTAATTAACATTAATTCCCTGTTCTGGTATCTCCTATTGCCAGGAGCCTTAGCCTGGGCTTTTTTTTCCTCCCCACCCTCAAACAGCAGTGGCCAGATCCAGACTACGACTGGCAGAAAGCCAGAGAGGAGCCACGCGGTTAGGGGACCATGGGGTCCCCATCCCTGTCCCCATCACTCCCTGGGGCAGGGGATGC
>NW_010441610.1:0-293 GCF_000710305.1 Buceros rhinoceros silvestris | reverse complement strand
TGCAGAGCTTGGGCCAGCTTAACCTCGGTGACACTTCTGAACTAGCTAAATCGTTGTCCTCACTTCTGATCGATTCCACTTCCAGGGCTTTGTACCTGTTACACAAGGGCACCTGGAATGCGGGGGTGTGTCTGGGGCGACATGCCTGCTGTGCTGGGCAGGAACTTGTCCCCATTGTCCCCTCTTCTTCTGGTCACTGTCATCAGTCACATGGAGAGGGCACAGGGAGTCCTCCATGTTATGTACCTCATGTGGCTGTTGGGCCTGTCTCAGGGAGGGCAGGATGTGGTGCC
>NW_010441609.1:0-294 GCF_000710305.1 Buceros rhinoceros silvestris | reverse complement strand
CACCCACGGTCCATCCCCAAATTGTCCCCAGCGGGCACAGAAAGGCGTTTTCACCGGACCCCAGCTCCAGCGGCTGCCACAAAGCCAGTGAAGCACCGAGGACAGTCTCTGAAGACACCAGGCAGCTCCCCCTGCCGCGACAGCTACCTGCTCAAGGAGTGCTGGCGGGATGGCGCGCTTGTTGACGGACGCTGCCTTCTGAAGGACCTTCTTAGCTTCTTCTATTCTGCCTTTTGTCACCAGCCACCGAGCTGATTCTGGGAGCACCCTGCCGAGGAGATGAAAGCAGGAGGT
>NW_010441608.1:0-293 GCF_000710305.1 Buceros rhinoceros silvestris | reverse complement strand
CCCCAAAAGAGGCCACTTGGTCTACATGTGTTCTGACAGGTGGGTTTGGACGCCACACGGTCAAGCTTCCTTCTACAGAAACCCAGGGGTGACAGAAGGACTTGGCTAGTGAGTGGTGAGGCTGTGAGGCTGGTGAGGGCAGTGTCCTGTCCTGATCCGGCCAGAGGACAGGGCTGGAGTGAGCGTTTAGCACCTGAAGCTCAGAAGACTTCCCAGGTCTGCTTGCTGAGTTGGAGTGAGCCAAATGCTTTACAAATCTGTGTGGCGCCAAAGCAGCAGCGAGGAGCAGAAGG
>NW_010441607.1:0-294 GCF_000710305.1 Buceros rhinoceros silvestris | reverse complement strand
GTGCCCTCTGTGACGGCAAGGGCTAATTAGGAAGGAACGTCCTTCAAATCCTGAACATTACACAAGTTGGAGAAAAAGTAATACTGCCTGAACTCTTAGGGCTTGATTCATCATACATCTTCCCAATCACTCAAGAGTAGTAGAGATCAGACTGTGCAGCTCAGTCAGAAGGAGGAAACAAATCCACAGTGAAAATATGGCAGCACAGAATATTACAAGGAAGATGCGTGACTTTTGAGTGTTAAGGACCAGCTATTGTGTGAGAGTAGGTTCTGCCACTTCAGTAGGAAATCT
>NW_010441606.1:0-294 GCF_000710305.1 Buceros rhinoceros silvestris | reverse complement strand
TGGTCTATAACAGACTCCCACCATGCTGTCTGCCTTGTTGGCATTCCCCCTGATTCTCACCCATAAACACTCAACCCTATCGACACCATCGTCAAGCTCTAGACAATCAAAACATTCCCTAACACACAGGCCACTTCCTCACCTCTCCTTCCCAGGCTATCTCTTTTGAAGCCATCCAACGGAGCACTCCAGTTGTGTGAACCATTCGACCATGTTTCCATGATGGCATGTTTCCATTATGTTTAAGCCCTCAGTGACATTTCATAGAGAAAGAAGTATTTGGGGAAAAAAAAA
>NW_010441605.1:0-294 GCF_000710305.1 Buceros rhinoceros silvestris | reverse complement strand
AAAAAAACCTGTGAAACTTATTGCCCCAGAAAGTTTAAACTCTTCCTCAGGCTAGTTTGAAAAGGCTTGTGGCGAGTCCTGGCTTTCTCCAAGTGGCCTTGTGCTTGGTACAGGGTAACACAGGAACCCGAGAACACGATGGTGCCTATTGCAGCAGCATTATGAAAACACTCCACTTCCACTGAGCTGGAAGACCAAGTCCTTGGTGGCTTTAAGTGAGAGCTTGACAGGATGGTCAGAAAGCCCCAAGTGGTACCGCCAGAGCTTCTCTGCCTGTGGACAAGTGACTGTGGC
>NW_010441604.1:0-294 GCF_000710305.1 Buceros rhinoceros silvestris | reverse complement strand
CTCCCTCCTTTCCAGCACCCGTGTCACTTTACGGTTAGCAGCAGAGGGGACAGTGGCTGCAGACGGAGACGGGAAACCCACAAGTCACCTGGGTGACAAGAAACGAGTTGTCTGGAGAAGGGGCATTTCAAACCCCAGCTCACGGTACACCTTGGCCAGCCAGAGGCACAGGTGACACGCTCGTGTTGGCGTCGCTCCGCCCTGCGGGCTCTGCACCAGCTCCTCGGGCTCTGCTCCAGCAGCTCTCGGGCCGGCTGAGGGGCCTTTCCCCTGCGCTCTGCTCTGGCTGTTCTC
>NW_010441603.1:0-293 GCF_000710305.1 Buceros rhinoceros silvestris | reverse complement strand
AAGTATCTTTTTCAAGTATCTTTATTTTACTAATGAGCTACCATCTCCCTAATGATAACTCTGTTTTTCTAGTATTGTCCTGTGTTCAGAACTGCCCTTTCCTTTCCAAATATACCTCCTTCCTCAGAAATTTTCAGTCACTGTTGCTCAGTTATTCGTATCGCATCCCTCTTCCAAGACCTCAGCAATAGATAATTCAATTTAATCTTCTGAGCTAGTATTTTCACAGTATTTTATTGCATGTTTCCAAGTATCGCACCGTTTGAAATGATGGAACAGGCAAGATGCCTGCA
>NW_010441602.1:0-294 GCF_000710305.1 Buceros rhinoceros silvestris | reverse complement strand
TTATATTGGCATTAGTATTAATATTAGTTTTGCTGTTTCATGAAACCTGTTTTCATTTCTACTTCGGGCTCTCCTGCTTTTCCAGATCCCCTTTCTTGGCTGGGGAGGGGTCAGTGAGTGATAGAACAACTGCTGTAATTTAGGCCCTGATACAGTTAACAGTAGACAGCTAGCTTCCAGCCAGCGGGGACCTCCCAAGGCCTGTGGCAGGTGATCAAGAGTGGTCCTGCCATAACATCTGGTAGCTCCTTCAGAACTCTGGGGTAAATCCCACCAGGCCCCGTGGACTTGTGA
>NW_010441601.1:0-294 GCF_000710305.1 Buceros rhinoceros silvestris | reverse complement strand
CCTCCTGCCCCTCCCGAGGACAGCCCGGGCTGGCGAGGAGCCCGCGGGGCGGCTGGGACCCATTGTAAGGGTTTGGCCTCGTGATTGCTTTTTTATATGGCACAAGTCACCATCGAGAGCTTGGAGGAAACGGTCGTTTTGAAGCTAGTACCATTGCTCCAGAAATTCGCGTTTTAAGGCAGGTTGTTAATTGGCACAAAAAAAAAAATCTGTTGTCTTTTTTTGGTAAGTTGCCGGTCCTTGCGTTGAGCTTGTTTGGTTGTGGTTTCTGTTGTCATTCCGTTTGGGGGGGGA
>NW_010441600.1:0-294 GCF_000710305.1 Buceros rhinoceros silvestris | reverse complement strand
TTTTTTTTTTTTTTTGGTTGCAAATCGGAGCAATATAACACAAGAGTACTGCCCTACCACACACAATTCTTCGTCATTCAGCTCTTCCAGGCATTCAGAGGTGCTCAGGTTGGTGAACTGCCATTCTCCGTTGCTTAGGAGGAAGCGGTGGCTGTCTCTCACCATCCCGGCCCGTGTCCCTCTCGTCTTCATGACAAAGTCCGTTACTGCTTGGGCGGGAGGTAGAGGAGGAGAGAAGTTGCAGCACTGAGGTTTTTATTAGAGGTCAGTTATTTCCTCTCCCTTTCCCTCCCA
>NW_010441599.1:0-294 GCF_000710305.1 Buceros rhinoceros silvestris | reverse complement strand
GCAGCCCCCCCGAGTGCTTGCACAAAGGGTCTGCCCCAGCCCCTGGTGCACCAGGGGCTCTGCACCACACCTGGGCCAGACCAGCTTGACCCCAGGCTTCACTGGTGCCTCAGTGGGAGGCTCCTCAGCTGCCTCCTGGCGGTGTTCACCACCCGGTGCAGCTAATTGCTAATTAATTAATTGCTAACTGCAGCGCCCTCCGCCCACACCCGACCGGGGGATCAAAGGAGAACCCGGGGGTGGCTCCTCCTTGCAGCTGCGGGTGGGGCAGTGGAGATTCTCTCCCCTGGGGTC
>NW_010441598.1:0-294 GCF_000710305.1 Buceros rhinoceros silvestris | reverse complement strand
TAAAGGGATTTTTTGAGCCCCATTTTCAGGGAGTTTGGAGCCTGCCAACATCAGCTTCTCACAGCGTTTCTGTGCACGTCCCGCCTGGCCGTGAGCTGGAGGTCCCTGGGAGGCACAGAGGGTGGCCAGAGAAAGCGTCCAGCACCGGGGTCGGAGGGCTGAGCACCCTAACTGTCCCCCCAACTGTCCCCATGTCCCCTGGCACAGAGGCATTTGCAAGGTGTGACCCCACTGTCAGCTTGTGCTGTGCCCCGGGGACGGGTGTCCCTCTGCTGTGACAGCAGCACGTGGCAC
>NW_010441597.1:0-294 GCF_000710305.1 Buceros rhinoceros silvestris | reverse complement strand
GGGGGGGGGGGTGCTCTGGGGAGCCCCATCAGCCCCTTCCAGGGACCCTTGTGGGGCCAGGGGGGGGGAGAGGGGGTGAGTGGAGGGCAGCCCTGGGCAGGGGGAGCTGTTAGGGCTTTGGGTGAAGGGGCAGAGCCTGGCAGGGCACGTGGCTCCATCAGGGACAGCTCTGGTCCCCCTCCATGGTCTCACCCGCTCTGCTTCAGCCAGGGGGTGCTGAGTGCCCTCATCTTTTCTAGGGCCTTGGGTGGCTGGGCTGGCACCACCAGCATCACCTGGCTGGGGAACATGAGG
>NW_010441596.1:0-294 GCF_000710305.1 Buceros rhinoceros silvestris | reverse complement strand
GCCACAGTCCTGTTCTGGGAGGCTCCATGTGCACTCCTGGCAGGAGGTGCCCACGGGAATTGGGCCTCACTCCTGGGTAGCCTTTCCTGGTCCTCCCCCCGCCAGGACGTGGGGAGGGGCTGTGCTGCTCCATTGTTCTTCCCGTACTCGCGTGCACATAGATCATCTTCATCTCTGGGATCTTCCTTAGGGAGCAAGGCCAGTGGTAACTGCAGGACGGTTCCCCTCCATGGCTCATCTTCAGTCCATGTGGTCCATCACCGCAGGGCTTGCAGATGGTGCTACCAGGCTTGA
>NW_010441595.1:0-293 GCF_000710305.1 Buceros rhinoceros silvestris | reverse complement strand
ATGTCCCATTTGCAGGGTTGCTCCAACACTGCTTTAAAAAAGCTTTAAAAATGTAACCTGCTCACTAGTGCCCCTAGCATTAATGCTGCCTATTTAGGGCCCTTGGGGACTTCACTTGTACATGGGATTACAAATATGAACCCAAACTCAGCTGTCGCAGGAGTCTGTAAGTACCAGCTGGTGCTGGACCAAGCCCACAGCTAGAGAAAATGCAAAGGAGGAAGTGCCCAGTCCCATGTAGAGGCAAACAATTAAAAAAACAAGCCTTCCTCTTGCGTGAGAAAGGGATCATC
>NW_010441594.1:0-294 GCF_000710305.1 Buceros rhinoceros silvestris | reverse complement strand
GTGCTTCAGAGTATCCATCTACAGCTAGAGCAGGGTTTGGTCATGCTGGAGCACATCGCCTGTATCTAATGAGGATAAATGTCTTTTATTACCTCTTGACCAGGTGTTTATGCGAAAATCTTTCCTCCTCACCGGTAGAAACTGGGTAGCAAGTCAGAACTAGAGCATCCTTGTTACTCGTCGGAAATGGGATGAGAATCCTCATTACCTCAGCCTCATTAATGGTTATTGACAATGAGCATTACAGTATGCGTCGCTGTCATAAAGGGTTAGGAAGGATGGGTGCCACAACGC
>NW_010441593.1:0-294 GCF_000710305.1 Buceros rhinoceros silvestris | reverse complement strand
TGGGCACCATCTTGCCAAAGAGCCCGATGACAATGCGGCGCACATCCTCCTCACCAATCCGCAGGTCGAGGAACACCTTGCAGGGGGGTTCAGAGGTACAGTGCGGGGGGCGTCAGCGGAATCAGCCTCTCCTTACTGGGCCAGGCCACCCCCTGCCCCGGTCTGGCTCAGGAATTGCAAGCAGGAGTAATCTCACCGGGTCAGAACCCCTCCCTTCAAACTGGGCCTCAAGCGCCCTGCCCCAGGCCCCCCTCCCTTCCAGATGGGCCACCTCACCCACGGCTTGCCCCAGGC
>NW_010441592.1:0-294 GCF_000710305.1 Buceros rhinoceros silvestris | reverse complement strand
GTTGCTGCTCAGGGCCCCATTTAAAATTGTTTGTCTTCCGGGTCGCTTTATAGAGAGGGCTTACAATCAGACTGTAGTGTGGGATGTGCATCCTCCAGAAACCCACAACGCCTAAGAAAGCCTGTGCTTCCTTTTTACTAGTCGGTGGAGACGTAGCTGCTATGTTGCTGATTATGTCCCTTGGGATCTGGCAACTCCCACCTTGCCTTTTTATTCCTAAAAATAGGATCTCCTTAAAAAACCTGCCAGTCCCTTAACCTTACTTCGTTTTATGGAAAAACTGGCCTTCAGCAG
>NW_010441591.1:0-294 GCF_000710305.1 Buceros rhinoceros silvestris | reverse complement strand
TTTTTTGCCCACGTGCCCTCGTTTCCAGCTCTGGACTCCAGTGCAGAGCACAGCATGACGCTGCTGTACCTGTTCCAGGTAGCTTGTCCCTGGTGTGGGTCTAGGCTCTCAAGTTAGGTTCAGCTCCGCTCTGAAGTTCACCCTGCACATCATCATAAGGCAGGCTCTCAGGTATGTGTGAACTGGCTCAGCACAACTCCAAAGCCATTTGACACATGACGAGAACGCGGTTGGTACCTTCCCATGAACACAGGCTGCCGTTGCTGCGACAGGAGTGTGTTTATTCTGGTTGAA
>NW_010441590.1:0-294 GCF_000710305.1 Buceros rhinoceros silvestris | reverse complement strand
GAGAAATAAATTGTGGCTTTAAATTTAGCCAGAATAAAAAAAGCAGGCAAGGGAGAATTTTTCTTTTGGGGGAAATCTCATTTCACTGGAGACTTAAGGCTTAATAGGTTCTGCAACCTTGGCTTGTCCCACAGAAAGGAGTATGTCCAATGGAGCAGAGCTGTGCTTAATGAACATGGGGCCTCTCTGAGTAGAAACCTAGGAGCCTGAAATTGTTTTCTACAACAAGAGACTGAAGCATTCCCTCATGTTGAAGTTAATTCTATTTGATACTGTTTATCTGGCTAAGACACA
>NW_010441589.1:0-294 GCF_000710305.1 Buceros rhinoceros silvestris | reverse complement strand
CCAGAGGAGGGCAACGAAGCTGGTCAAGGGTATATGTGGTGTTATTTTCTGTTTAAAACAATTATTACTATGTCTAATGCTTTTTGCCCTTTATCAACCTAACCAACAATAAAACCAAAAGTGGCAATCTTTACAGAATTTTCTTTTCAATCCTTACAGAAGTAGAACTCAAATTGACCTCATGTAGTTTTCCTTTAGTGAGGCTTTCAAATTTCAACTTCCATAAACTTTAAGACTCTCTGCTAAGAATAGCAATTCATACTAAGCCACCTGAAGAATCTCTTTCACAGGCAC
>NW_010441588.1:0-294 GCF_000710305.1 Buceros rhinoceros silvestris | reverse complement strand
AAAAGGCACCAGGCAGACAATAGCCACGGCAGCAGCTTCCCCCTGAGCACGTTTAGCCAGAGCCTCGCAGTAAAAGCAAGCTTAGAAAATGGTGCACCTACCACACAAAGCCCAGCAACAATTGCGGATCCTGCAGACAATGGCATGATGCAGCCGTGAGCACCAGCACAGCACAGCACACTGGGTCGGGGGGCGAGAGCACCTCCTGGCCAAGCCCGCATGCAATAGCTCTAATCTCGGCATACAAAAGACATCATTTCATGCAATTAATCACCCCCCGGCGCCTGGATTCAC
>NW_010441587.1:0-294 GCF_000710305.1 Buceros rhinoceros silvestris | reverse complement strand
AGGCTCTGGATGTGGAAGGCCAGTCAATGGAGGATGTGAATGACAGTCTATCTAAACCAGAAGTGTCTGCAAGGTCAAAAGGCCTACTCTCCTTATCACAACCACCTCCACAAGGAAGAAGAGATGAGTTTTAGTTGTAAGCAACTCCCTTCTGAGAGGAACGAAGTGTCCAATATGCCGGGCACACCCTCCTCCTCTGCTGCCTTCCTGGGGCTCAGGTTAAGGCCATCACTAGGAAACTTTCTACACTGGCACGGCCCTCAGACTATTACTCATTACTGATCTTCCATGTAG
>NW_010441586.1:0-294 GCF_000710305.1 Buceros rhinoceros silvestris | reverse complement strand
TGTTGGGTGAAGGCTATTGCTGACCCCTCAACAGCACCCTCTGCACAAGGGGAGGGTTTTCCAGCTCTGGACCCAGCACTCGGTGACCACTTTCTGGGCTATAACGAATTTTTGGTTAACAACTTTACTTCAGCAGGTCTGATGAAGAACCTGACATTGCAACTCCCATGTGGATCAGGATAGTACTCAGGCTCATAACCCCCCCAATTTTTCCTTTATATCCTGTATTTAAGTGCACTATGTTCCTATATATTAGCACGAGAAATTTCAAAAGTAATAACAGTAAGAAGTAAC
>NW_010441585.1:0-294 GCF_000710305.1 Buceros rhinoceros silvestris | reverse complement strand
GAGCGCTGGTGGGTGCTGAACTGGGAGCACTGGTGGGCGTCGAGGTCATACTGGGAGCACTGGTGAGCGTTGAGGCCATACTGGGCATTGAAGTGGGAGCACTGGTGGGCGTCAAGGTCATACTGGGAGCCGAACTGGGAGCACTGGTGGGAGTCGAGGCCACACCGGGCGTTGAACTGGGAGCACTGGCGGCCATACTGGGAGCACTGGTGAGCTTCGAAGCCATACTGGGTGCTGAACTGGGAGCACTGGTAAGCATCGAGGCCATACTGGGTGCTGAACTGGGAGCACTGG
>NW_010441584.1:0-294 GCF_000710305.1 Buceros rhinoceros silvestris | reverse complement strand
TGAGTGGGAGCACAAGCCATGAGCTTGTTGCCAGAGCTGAGCTCAGTGCCACCCCTGCGCAGAGGGCAGCCTGGGCCGTCCCTGTCCCACCTGCTGCTTCTGCAACTTCTTGCTGCTTCTGTTACTGAAACAGTCCTTGCTTTTCCCCTCTGTTTTCACTCCCAAACTTCCTTTTCCTCCTGTCTCACCCTCATTCCTTACACAGCCTCTGTTTTGGACTGACCTTGTAAGTCTGACTTGGAAACACAGTAGTACCTGAAAACCTCCCCCCAGATTTGCATCTTACTGCTGCTT
>NW_010441583.1:0-294 GCF_000710305.1 Buceros rhinoceros silvestris | reverse complement strand
AGCACTCTCCTTCAAAACCTCCAGCTGGTTCTGCCCGATGGCATCAATCAGCTGGGAGATGGATGGCTCTGGAGCAAGAACACGTCCGCGTCAGTGGAGGAGACACCTTAACTCAGGAAAGCAAATGCTTTTACTCTGCTGCCTGCCTGTCACGTGCACTGAAACCCATGGGAACACAACAAATTCTGCATTTCGTTTGCTTCTAGAAACTCTCTGTCCTTTCTCCACCCAGCTCCCGGAGCAGCAGCAGGGGCCTGCAACAGCCCACCCTGTTCCAGCTGCCAGCACCACCGT
>NW_010441582.1:0-294 GCF_000710305.1 Buceros rhinoceros silvestris | reverse complement strand
CCCCGCCGCTGCTTCCCGCTAGTTACCTGCTGGAGGTACTTGTCACAGATGACATACTCCCGCTCGTGGGGGTCCTGCAGCTTGTGGGTCTTGATATACTGCCACAGGGCCTGGATGATCACTGGGCGGGTCTGCGTGTGGATCCCCAGGAGACGAGCCAAGCGGGGATCCAGTTTGAACTGGGGAGGCTGAAACGGAACGGCACGGAGAGGTGAGATGCCCACGGACACGGCAAACGGCACCAGCCAGCACGGTTAGTGCCACCGTCTCACCTGGTAATCCAGCATCAGGAGG
>NW_010441581.1:0-294 GCF_000710305.1 Buceros rhinoceros silvestris | reverse complement strand
GGAATTATGTTTAGGTACGTATTTTAAGGGCAAGGTTACAGCTTTGAGCAAGAAGTGCGGACAGTTGCCTGTTTCCATAGTTTTTTCACTCAAATTAGGAAAAATAGTTGAAACATTAAATGTATTACATTTTCACAGCTTAGAACCTTTTTAAATCTTTCCCGTGCAACAGGAAAGGAGAGCTTTGTAACTGAAAGTTACATCAATCACATCGATCGAAGACAGGGATGTTAAAGGAAATATACATGCCAAAATGCATGATAAAACAGTAAATGTTAGCAATACAGACATAAA
>NW_010441580.1:0-294 GCF_000710305.1 Buceros rhinoceros silvestris | reverse complement strand
CTCCAACCCCCACCAAGCCCCATGGGGTTTCGAAGCTGTAAAGTGTCTGGTTAGCAGCAGGGCCAAGCTGGCCTCTGCCTCCGTGGCAGCACTGGGTGATGTTGCCCACAGCGCACCTGAAAGCGCAGCACTCTGCAGCTCGCCTGGGTCCCACGAGAGACGCACCGGGCAGGTGTCCGCAGTAGGAGGAATTCCCCAGAACCCCGTGCCCGGTCAGGGCAGACCCCGAGGGCTGAGCCCCGGCGGTGGGACAGACAGGGGCAAGGGGAGCACCGTGCCGCGCCCCTGGCCCCC
>NW_010441579.1:0-294 GCF_000710305.1 Buceros rhinoceros silvestris | reverse complement strand
GAGCAGTGTCCCTCAGTCCCTGATTGTCCTGCTGAGCCGTGTGCCAGCGCGCCCCAGGGTGGTTGGCGCGGCTGCTGGGCAGCCCCGCTGTGTGTCGGGGTGGCCCAGCTCCCTTCTTCACCTCCCTGAGATGTTCCTGTCTGCTCTTTTTCTAGCATCCACATGCAGCTCAGGCTTTCCAGCCTTATCTGCAGAATCATCGTTTTGCAGAAGTACACGGTGTGTTTCCGGGAGGAGGCCAGGCTGGTAAGGGCTCTGATGAGTGGAAGCAGCCAGTTCCTTGACCCAACCATG
>NW_010441578.1:0-294 GCF_000710305.1 Buceros rhinoceros silvestris | reverse complement strand
GGGTCAGTTCAGTGTTGGAGAACTGATCCTGGTGGCAGACCTCCCCCCTAGCCAGAGACACTCATGGAGGGCTGTCTCCTGTGGGAGGGGTGGTGCCACAAGCCACAAGGAGTGCTTCCCGTGAAGGGCAAGCAGCAGAAGCAGGATGGAAAGAACTGGGACTGACTGCATCCCCCATCCTGTGTCCCTCCCTGCACCAAGATGCGGGGGGAGGTAGCAAAGCCAGGCCTGGGAAGAAGGAAGGGGTAGGGGGAAGATACGTTTAAGAGCCAGTTGTTTCTCTTGCTGTTCTAC
>NW_010441577.1:0-294 GCF_000710305.1 Buceros rhinoceros silvestris | reverse complement strand
GTCTGCAGAGTTGTTTCTCTCACATTCTCACACCTCTCTTTTGCTGCAATTGTGCAGGGTTTCTTTTCCCCCTCTTTTTAAATATATTATCACAGAGGTGCCACCACTTTCACTGCTGGGCTCACCCTTGGCCAGTGGCAGGTCTGTCTTGAAGCCTGCTGGCGTGGGCTCTCTTGGACAGATAGTAAGCTTCCAGCATTTTCTCATGGAAGCCCCACCTGTGATACCAAAACCTTGCTAAGCAAACCCAATACAGCCAAATGATCACCTGACGTATCCCTCCAGCTGTGAGCT
>NW_010441576.1:0-293 GCF_000710305.1 Buceros rhinoceros silvestris | reverse complement strand
TTCTCAGAGCTGAGGACACAAAGGTGAACGGGATGGATGTTGCAGAGCTCTGTTTTCTCACCTTGCTGCCATGCGAGGCTGCTGGAATGCTCCAGAAGCCCGTGGATGTGCAGCTTCCGTTTGCCCTAACCAAACCAAGATGCTGCAGTGCCAACAGACCTTTCACTGGGACTGCGTATTTCATCCCTATACGAATCTGGGTCAAGTCTAGTCCAGAAAACAGATTTGTATCTGTAGGTCAGTAGGAATAAGAAATACTTCCCTTCTCCACTAAAATCATCTTGGCTTTGGTT
>NW_010441575.1:0-294 GCF_000710305.1 Buceros rhinoceros silvestris | reverse complement strand
GATGTGGCCATGGACCTTCTGGGAGGTTCTTGATGCTCCTCAAGCTTCTCCAGACATGGTTATGGATCTTCTAGAAGGTTCTTGAGCTCCTCAAGCTCCCCCAGACATGGCCACCAACCCCCTGATGTCCCCCCAGGTGCGAAGCTCTGCGATGTGTACGGGGCCGTCATGGACCTGGTGAAGAAGCAGAAGCCGGAGCTTCTCAGCAAGATCACCAAGAACTTGGGGTGAGGAGGACCGGGGGGGCGGGACTTGCAGGAGAAGCTTCCAGAGCTCCCGCAGAAGGTTCTAGAC
>NW_010441574.1:0-294 GCF_000710305.1 Buceros rhinoceros silvestris | reverse complement strand
CTTGCTCCTCCAAGGTACGGGTTTGTTCCCAAACTACTAGCCAGACCAAATCAGGACGAAACCCCAAACTACTCATTATATCTGGGGTGGAGGGGTAAGGGTGCCCGGCTTCTCTTGTAGATACAGGCTTTGGGTTTTAGCTGTCTGAAGCTGCTTTTGAAAATCAGCTTTAGTTGTGCGGGGTTTTACAGAAAGCTCCAATTAGAAATCAATAATCTTGGTATGCTTGGTGTTTTGCCTACGAACCAGAATTGTATTTCCCCAACTGTTCCCATCTTTCCTCCCCTTCCACCA
>NW_010441573.1:0-294 GCF_000710305.1 Buceros rhinoceros silvestris | reverse complement strand
AAGCCTTAAAGGATGAGGAGAACAGGCGGGGACGAGTGGAGCTGCCAACAGCCTTTCCGCCCAGATCCCAAGTGCTGGGAGCACTAGGGTAGCCCGGGGCGCATCCCTGGAGTCTCGTGGGGCAATGAAGTTCCCTTGTGCCGAGAGGATGATTCCGTGGAGGTTGTTGAGAAGACTCCGCGGGGACCCGAGGACAAGGTGCGCCTCCAGGGAGACCGTTCGGACCGAGCTAAAGCCCGGAAACATCGACAGCGTGGTTTGTAGGGTTTATAGCCTCGGCTTGGGTCAGGCTGG
>NW_010441572.1:0-293 GCF_000710305.1 Buceros rhinoceros silvestris | reverse complement strand
AAGAAGACGTAGGTAGAAAAGGAATTCTATTACAACCTAATCAGTCCATCTGGTGAAGTGAAAAGAAGATTTAAAAAAAGCATGCAACATATTTTGGTCGTCATTATTTCATTAATCCTGCACACAGGTGGAGCTTTGTTTCAGGTAAGATAATAAAGGCAGATGGAGGAATTAGATGATAAAGCTATTCCAAAAGAAATCCTCATATCCACAGGGTTAGACACTGGTTCTCAGGCTGTTTCAAGCAGGAAATTCCTGTGTCAAACTCCCTTGCTAACAGGGTTCTACTAAAA
>NW_010441571.1:0-294 GCF_000710305.1 Buceros rhinoceros silvestris | reverse complement strand
ACACCCCGCCTGTGCTACAGCTTGCCACAGACAGGCCAGGGTGCCCCTGTGGAAGGAGGGGGATGATGCTTTGGGGTCCCCTTGCTGGGTGAGGGGCTGCTTGGCTGTGCTCAGCACTACGTCCTTGCTTACTTTTGGGCTGGCATGGGTCCCAGCTGGGGCTGACCCCCTTGTGCAGGTGAAGTTGCGGGACCATCTCTTACCCAGCACTGAAACCCTGGCTAGAGGAGGATGGGGAAGCCCATGTTGCTCAGCCTTTAACTCTCCAAGGATGGAGCTGGGGAGCAGCTGCTA
>NW_010441570.1:0-293 GCF_000710305.1 Buceros rhinoceros silvestris | reverse complement strand
CCCCTTTTTTTTTAATAGCTGCGTTTTTAGTTCACTAAATACATAGTTGGCTTGGCTGCAAGAGCAGGGGGAAAAAAGCAAATAAATTAGATGATCTAGCAAAGCAAAGCCATCCCCAACCCCCCTGAACCTCCAAGCCTGGCAGCAAATGTCACTGCTCGTCCCCTGCTCCCTCCACTCCCGCCTGCGAAGCTGCTCACACGGATGGTGCAGAATGTGTATTTATTCCAGCAGCTTTGACTTTGCCTCTTCTTTTTTTTTCTTTTCTTTTTTCTTCTCCTTTTTTTTTTTTT
>NW_010441569.1:0-293 GCF_000710305.1 Buceros rhinoceros silvestris | reverse complement strand
CGCCAGCTTTCTGCGGATGCCTGTGAGCAGATACGCCGTTACACCGCCGGAGGAGGCGAGTCGGTGGTCGTGTCTGTTGGGTGAGAAGTCTTTTCCCTTCTTCTCCCTTCGTTGTTGCCCATCTTGTGAGAACACCCAGGCTGCGAGGGGGCTGTTTTAATTTCTCCCCCCACAGCCTGCTAATGCGGGACAGTGCCGACAGGCTCCAAAGTTGACACTGATGTATCCCAACGGCAGAGCCATGCTGGCGTCCCAGGAAAGCAGGCTCTCCAGAAGAGGCCTCTGACATGATG
>NW_010441568.1:0-293 GCF_000710305.1 Buceros rhinoceros silvestris | reverse complement strand
CCAGGCTGGGCTCTGCCCAGCGCAGGCTCCAGGAGCTGGTCCAGAGCAGGCGAGGGGGCTGCCAGGGGATGGTGTGCTGGGCCCAAGGGATGTCTGAGGGATGGAGTGGCTGGGGCAGGGACTTCCTCGATCAGCTTCTGTGTCGCAGCCAGCAGTGAGCCCGGGCGCTTCTGGGGGCAGCCACACCAGCCCTGCCTCTCCCTGCAGCTGTTTGGGTCCCCGCGGTGTTTGCAGAGCCCTGTTTGCTGACGGGGTGAGGCTGGCGTGTGTGCCACCGGCTGAGCTGGCGCTCG
>NW_010441567.1:0-293 GCF_000710305.1 Buceros rhinoceros silvestris | reverse complement strand
TGCTCTACCCCCTCCAAAACAAAAGAGCACTCCAAAACCAAAAATGCATTCCCAAATGAATTTCCCCTCTTAAATAGATTTATTCACAGAGGCACCGTTTGGCTCAGCCTTGGGCAGAGGCAGAGCTGAATTGGAGCTGGGAGAGCCTGTTATGACAAGCTTCTACAGGGGCCACCCTAGCAGTCCCATCCCCAACTACCAAAACTGTGCCAAACAAGAGGCAGCAGCCTCCTCCCCTGCTTCTGAAACCAGACCAGATCCTAAACGCCCACGCTGAGTTATGCAATGCCTTC
>NW_010441566.1:0-293 GCF_000710305.1 Buceros rhinoceros silvestris | reverse complement strand
GAGCCCTGGCTCTGCCCCTGCCAGAGAGGTGCTGACACCATCCCTCCAGGGCGCTCCAAACCATCCCCCACCTCCTCAACGCCTGCACACCTACAGACCCTCTTGACTTCCACCCTGCTGTGCCCAGGGAAGCCACCTCACAGACCTCACGTTAAGGAACGATGCATGGCACATCGCTCCCCAGACTGAAGTCAGGCTCCCTGCCAGCCCACGCGATGGAGGGCTTCTTCTACATCGCAATACCAAATCCACACTTTGGCCTTCCTATCCCTTCCCTTCTCAAGGGGAGGGAT
>NW_010441565.1:0-293 GCF_000710305.1 Buceros rhinoceros silvestris | reverse complement strand
CAGGCCACTTTAGAAACATTTGCTTGTTTGCCGAGTGGGTGGAAATGGGATTTTATGGTCATTTGAGGAGCACTCTAAATACTTGAATTTTCATGTGACTTCATCACCCAGGAACTGATGAGCCATTCTGTTCAATAACACCATATTTGTGGCTTCATCTTATGCAGCACCTAAAACTTTATATGCTGTAAATGATTTGATTTCTTACAGGAAGTCAGCAAATTCTACTTTGGCAGAAGGGATGAAAACAGATAGTCTGAATTTCAGCAAGGACAAATTCTCTGCAGATAAAA
>NW_010441564.1:0-293 GCF_000710305.1 Buceros rhinoceros silvestris | reverse complement strand
GGGATGGGATGGGATGGGATGGGATGGGAAGAGATGGCATGGGACAGGAGAGATCAATCAAGGCAGGATGAGATGAGATGAGTTGACATGACAGGACATGACATGACATGACATGAGATGGGCTGGGTGAAGAGAGGCTGGGATGGAATGAATGGGTCAAGATGGGCCAGGATGGGATGAGATGGGAGATGGAGATGGGATGGAACAGGACGAAAGGGTCAAGGCAGGATGGGATGGGATGGGACCGATGGGTCAAGATGGGGTGGGATGGGATGGGGTGGGATGGGATGGGA
>NW_010441563.1:0-293 GCF_000710305.1 Buceros rhinoceros silvestris | reverse complement strand
AGCCCAGACAGGCAGACAGAGTTGGTCCCAAGGCTGGAGCAGCTTCCCAAGGGTCTGGGGGCTGCTGAAGCACAGCCAGGGGCTCTCACCGCAGCTGGCAAAGGGCACTATGTCCACACGGAAGGATGCAGCAGGGTGGGCGATGCCCAGCAGGCAGCATTGCCCACAGCACCCCTTGGTCCCCCGGCTATGGGGGGGTTCCTCTCTCCCCCACACCTTCCTGGGTGCCAAATCCTGCTTGACACTGGAGCAGGGGCTGGCAGCCCCCCCCCGCTCCACCTGTTTCCGAGACC
>NW_010441562.1:0-293 GCF_000710305.1 Buceros rhinoceros silvestris | reverse complement strand
AAGCCCTTTTGTTTTTGTTGCTGGAGGCATTGGCTTTGAGAGGTGAAGGCAGGTTTCCAGCACTCCAGCACTGCAGGGAAGGAGTTTGCAGGGCTCCAAGGACTATGGGTTTGTACATGATAAAGGGATGCATATTGCATGGGCTCAACATTTTGGATGGGAAAGCTCAAAGCTTGGGTTGGGGAGCAGGATTCCTCTGGCTGCACCTCTCACCCTGAGCAAGGTGCCCTTTTAAACCTCCCTTGCCCCAAGGTGATTCCTAACAACGCTTGAAGTCCTCACACCACCCCAAA
>NW_010441561.1:0-293 GCF_000710305.1 Buceros rhinoceros silvestris | reverse complement strand
TTTACACAGGGTTCTTGTACCCGTCAAGAGTTCAGGTAAAACACAATTGGGCTCATCACTAACATCTGCGCTACCAACTGCTGACCACACAAAAACTTTTCTATTCTGGAGCATTCTTGCTGCTTGTCTATTGATCCAGGTGTCCCTGGAGCTCGGTTTGCTCGAGTTACTGATCTGTGACACCAGGCGATGCTGGGAGGGTTTTCTGTGGCTGCCCCCCAGGTATCCTCTATCCTTCACGGACCGCACTGCTTCCCAGAAGCAACGTCCTTCTTCCCAGGGCTGGGCTGTCC
>NW_010441560.1:0-293 GCF_000710305.1 Buceros rhinoceros silvestris | reverse complement strand
CCAGGGACAGACCTCAGCCTTCAGGCTCCCCGTGCTCTCCGATGTCTTGGTGGTGGCTTTGGGCAGCTCTGTGCTCCTTGTGCCGTACCCCGAGGAGGAGCCCTCCACGTCCCTGCTCTCCCAGGGACAGACGGACTCTCGCTCTCTGCTTTTTTCCTCCTTATCGCCACCAGACGTGCTGTCTCCAGCACCTTTGGGGCTTTTGCTCACCACAGACTGACCATCTTTGTCCTGTCTGAATTTCTCTCCATCTGATGGTGGAGCAGCCACCTCCCAGGGGCAGATTTCTGCTT
>NW_010441559.1:0-293 GCF_000710305.1 Buceros rhinoceros silvestris | reverse complement strand
TGGGCTCGGTTGGTCCCAACCCCGAGGGCAGGAGGCATGGGGATGCAGAGGGTTTGGCTGCAAAGGGCTGGTGTCGACCACGGGGCTCTGTCACCTTGGGGGAATGGCTTGACCTGTAAATCGCTGCCAAACGGAGCCACCTTCTCCCCTCTCACGCTCCCGTCCAGCTCACCTCGGGCATCTCAGGAGGCATCAGTGAGAGCCCAGATGCCATCCACCCCAAAACGTGGACGAGCTCGGGGCAGAGAGGCTGGGAAGGGGCATTTCTGTACCAAGACCCACAGAACCACTCC
>NW_010441558.1:0-293 GCF_000710305.1 Buceros rhinoceros silvestris | reverse complement strand
TGTATGCGACACATACGGGCAGGCTCGTAACCTTTGACTGGGAAAACCCAGACCCAGGAGAACTGGGGGGAACTTTCTCTCCATTTCATGAGACACCATGCTTTTCAGTGTGGGCAATTAAGAACCCGTAATGCTTGCGGAAGTGCATGGTGAGGGGGGCGCTGGCATGAGGCTTGGGTTCTGCTGCAATGTTGTTTTTGCGCCACAAGATGGTACTGTAGGTCAGCAAGAAGGAGGAAGGTGTGCATAACTTGCGGGCCACTCTTTCAAGAGACAGGTCAGCAAGACCTAAG
>NW_010441557.1:0-293 GCF_000710305.1 Buceros rhinoceros silvestris | reverse complement strand
GACATCATGGTTGTGCCATCAGTGACATCCCAGTTGTACCATCGGTGACATCTTGGTGACATCCCAGTTGTGGCATCAGTGACATCACGGTTCCACCATTGCTGACATCATGGTTCTGCCATCGCTGACGTCATGGTTCCGCTATCACCAATGTCATGGTGCCACCATCGCCGATGTCATGGTGCCACCATCACCGACGTCATGGTTCCACTATCACTGATGTCATGGTGCCACCATTGCCAACATCATGGTGCCACCATCACCGACGTCATGGTACCACCATCGCCGACGTC
>NW_010441556.1:0-293 GCF_000710305.1 Buceros rhinoceros silvestris | reverse complement strand
GGGGAGCTGCTGCTCCCGGGCAGGGAAACACACGGACACGAGGTGCTGAGTGGGTTGTACATGCAGCTTCGTGCCCCAGCAGAACAGGTCAGATGGGAATTGTTATCGGTTTGTATAAATTTAAACAAAATAAAGACTGCACTTTTCCATCCGCCGGGTCTTGAGTGAATTGTTCTTCCCAGTAGCACCAGTTAGTGCAATGGCAGGACTGGTCCTTCCCCAACAACCCTTTATGCCAGCCCGGATCCTTCACGGTCACTTTGTGGCGGCATTGACTTTCCTCTTACAGGATA
>NW_010441555.1:0-293 GCF_000710305.1 Buceros rhinoceros silvestris | reverse complement strand
CTGCCCATGCTCACAGAGACACCGCCACGGACCCCTGGGCACGGGCGCCAACGTACCTTGATGCCAACCTGGTACTCCCGCACCTTCTTCCGAGCTAGAACCTGTATGTGGCTGGACACCTAGCGCCCGCCACGCCGTTCGGAAAGGAAAACACAGAGAGCGTGAAGATATGTTCCCCCCGCAAAGCGGGATGCTGTCACCGGGGAAGGGGACGCGGAGAAAGGGGTCGGGGGGAGCGCGTGGGGCTGGCGGGGTGACGGTCCCGGCGATGCCGAGGGTCCACCACGAGCTGG
>NW_010441554.1:0-293 GCF_000710305.1 Buceros rhinoceros silvestris | reverse complement strand
CAGTTGCATTAATAAAAATGGGTCGGTCCAGAAGACGTGGTGAGGCGCGTAGCACTCAGTGAGCGGAAAATGGATGGGATCTGGCCCTGTGGCTTGCACTAGCGGTCTGCGACTTGATCCTTGAGCGTAGTGAGTGCTCTGATGAATTCTCCAGACAATACCAAATTCCCCGAAGAATATGAAAGGCTTTCAAAGGAGAGAGTATCTGTGTTGAGGTCAAAAAGTGATGAAATTCACCATTTTTTCCTCCCCTGTTGTGTGGAATAGAGGGTCATTTTCTTCTGGGAATCCTG
>NW_010441553.1:0-293 GCF_000710305.1 Buceros rhinoceros silvestris | reverse complement strand
CCTCACATCTGTTCCTTCTGGGTAAAAAAGAGAATGCAAGAGAGAAGAAAAGTGTCCCTACAAGGTACAGACGCAGCTTTAGCAGTTAATCCATTCATTGGGGTCAGAGACAGCTCCCCATGGGGTTCAAAGGGCAGGAAATGCTGCAGAGGACAGGGCACACAACCCTGTGACCGGGGACAGCACAACACTTGCATTGGGTCTGCTTCAGTGAACGTTGCTTTGTGGTGACACGTTCGCTTGTGAGGAGTTCACTGCACAGCCTTGTAGTGTTTTGCTGGGGCGATGACTGC
>NW_010441552.1:0-293 GCF_000710305.1 Buceros rhinoceros silvestris | reverse complement strand
GCGGGTGCTCAGCTGGGGCAGCCGAGACAGCACCGGGTACCAGCCCAGGACCGGCCAAGCTGCTGCACTGGTGAGGATCTGTGTGGAACCCGCCTTGTCCCCGCCAAGTGTCACACACCCTCGGCACGGAGCAGAGTAGCCCCTGCCTTGACCTCGCCACCTTCGCCACCTCACTGGGGCTTCTCCTCTCTCCCCACAGCTGAGTCGAGGGAGGGTTGAAGCCCGCCGGGGCCTGGGCATGGGGACGGTTGTCTTGACCTTGACCCCGAGCAGCACCAGACTGGAGGGGAGAG
>NW_010441551.1:0-293 GCF_000710305.1 Buceros rhinoceros silvestris | reverse complement strand
TTAGGTCTTGCCAGCAGCTTCTTGTGCCTCTATCGCAGTTCTGACAGGAATTTCTTGTGATGGGCTGTTGTGTTTGACTTTTCTGGGGCTGCTCTAGAGCCTCCTTGACTCCGTGGCATCGTGGGTTGTTTTGCCTGACAGTGTCTCTGGTCCAGGAGCCCTTCTTCTTTGCTAGAGTTTTTTTCTCCTGTTTGTGTTGTGTGCAGCATTGGTCTCTGCTGGGTTCATGTGTGACAGGATCTTGATCCGCTGATGCGCCTCGGCTGTTTGGGCAGTGGCTGTGTGCTCCTTTT
>NW_010441550.1:0-293 GCF_000710305.1 Buceros rhinoceros silvestris | reverse complement strand
AGCTCTGACCAAGGACCGCAGTCCTGCGGGAAAAGGGCTCAGTGAGGGTAAAACGAGCACTTCAAGGGTCGCCTTTGCTGTCGAAGAAGAGTCGCTCCTGGGTGCGCCGCAGCGTGCTCCTTCCCCAGCCCTGCAGCTGCCTCCTTGGAGGCTGCAGCGCCAAGAGCTGTCCTAAATCGAGGAAGGAACAAGGAGATCTTGGCACCAGCCCGGAGCATCATTTGCATCCCGGCGCAGCTCCCCGCTGCGAGGGAGGGAGGGAGGGGGGCCCGGCAGCACCTGGGTGAGGCGCG
>NW_010441549.1:0-293 GCF_000710305.1 Buceros rhinoceros silvestris | reverse complement strand
GTTAAAGGTAAACAAAAAAGAAAGCCGAAACAGTGATACGCATTGTCAAAATTAAATTTATTAGGACTTTAGAAGTTGGCATTCTTGCTAAGCTATCTAGAAGACAGAATCTGGAGTCCGAGTTAATGGATGTAATTGAAAGGATTAATCTGAGGTTCAAATTCCTGCATATTAGTGATTGGGCTTGTTTTAACATCAGCAAACAGGTATGTTGATAAACAGTTTAATTTTGGAAGGTGAAAACACATCTGAACTTTTTTCCTGAGCTTTCCATGCTGTACTGTTGAAAGAAT
>NW_010441548.1:0-293 GCF_000710305.1 Buceros rhinoceros silvestris | reverse complement strand
GGCAGGAGGCGGCGGCGCTAACACCCGCCCGTTTGCGGCTGGCTTTCGGTTTGCCCAGAGCTGCTTTTCCGGTGGCAGCTCTCTGCGGTTTGCTCAAGCGCTCGGAAGAACGTTTTGGAAGAGGTCACTCGGGCCAGGTACACCTGGGCAGAAGGGGAGCTGCGGTGGTGACGCTGGAGGACAGCGCGCCTGTCTCGAAGGTGAAGTGAGGCGAAGTTTGCAGCGAGGTGATGCTGCCGCGGCTGGGTCAGGGATACAGGCAAGGGGAGCAGCGGGGCAGTCGGCCCTGCCAG
>NW_010441547.1:0-293 GCF_000710305.1 Buceros rhinoceros silvestris | reverse complement strand
CCTTGTTCCTGCTGTGGTTCCACACTCACCACTCCACCAGCTGCCTTCCTTCTCCTCCAGCCCCACCTAAAACCACCACCCACGCTCAAAGCCTGGGAGACGCCCAAGGCCGGCCCTGAGGTCTGGAGGCAACTTTACTGGGAGACAAGCAAGAACCTCCAGGAACGCCAGGTCTTATGGCATTAGGAATTGGAATGCTCGTAGATAACCTAACCTGGCAAGTAGAGATCCTCTCCAGAGCGGCACAAAAAGGAATCCAGTTGGTTGACAAACAATTACAGGAAAACACTAAA
>NW_010441546.1:0-293 GCF_000710305.1 Buceros rhinoceros silvestris | reverse complement strand
ACCCTGCTTCAGCCCCAGTCCTGCCCCCATCCTCAACATCAACTCGGCCAGCTTCTCCCAGGGCCTGGAGCTCATGGGCGGCTTCAGTGTCCCCAAGGAGGGCAGGATGTACCCCAAGCTCTCTGGGCTGCACCGCAGCATGGAGTCCCTGCAGATGCCTATGAGCCTGCCCAGTGCCTTTTCGGGGGGCAGCACCACCACACCTGCCCCTGCTGCCGCACCCCCCGCCAGCACGGAGGAGGAGGAGGAGGAAGAGGAAGAGGCGGGGGAGGTGGGGCGGGGGGGGGGGCCCC
>NW_010441545.1:0-293 GCF_000710305.1 Buceros rhinoceros silvestris | reverse complement strand
CTGTGTCCAATCCAGAGTCAGAGCTCAACTGACTGGTTAACTCCAGGTTCCGGCATCTTTTGGTTGGTTCCCGCCCTCTTGGCCCACCCCCGCCTTCTGCTCGGCAGGGTGTTCGCCCTATAAGGGCATTTTTTTTTAAATGCGCGTTCTGATTGGCTCTCCGCCCCGCGCTCGCGTCCCTCCCCCCTTCTCGGTCACCCCCACCGTCCTTCTCCTTATCGTTCTCGTCCCCCTCTCGTCTGCGTGCGCGTGTTAGTTCTGGCGCTTCCTCCCTGTTCCCGCCGGGGGCATCC
>NW_010441544.1:0-293 GCF_000710305.1 Buceros rhinoceros silvestris | reverse complement strand
TGTCACTGCAGTTTGTTCTGTCTGTCTTGTTCTGATCAGCTCGGTACCCCAAGGTGCAGGGGCCTCCAATCCTGGGGCTTACTTTCCATGTTACCATAGTTATACTTGATTTGGGAGGGCAGGTGAGTACAGAGCTGTTACCTACCGTCACTGACACTCTGCTGTTCCCTGATGGAGAGAAAGAAGGAAAAGGGCATGTGAGAAGGTGCCAGGGATGTCACTTGGAGTTCTGGCCTGTGCTTCACAGAGAAATGTCTGTCCTGTTACATGCCAGGGTAAGGCTCTGTCTGTGC
>NW_010441543.1:0-293 GCF_000710305.1 Buceros rhinoceros silvestris | reverse complement strand
CACCGAGGGGCAGGGGCTGAGCTGGGCCAGGGGGCTTTGGGGTGGAGGGAACAGTGTCCTGGAGCCATCTGAGGGTATCTGGAGCATCTGAGCAGGGGTTTAAGGAGGAAGGACCAGAGGACTTTGGGATGGAGGGGATGGGGTCCTCCGTCACTTTGCAGGGCTTTGGGATGGAAGGGATGGGGTCCTGGAGCCCTTCAGGGTGCCAGGTTGGGGACCTGGAGCCCTTTGGGGTTATCGGGCAGGGTCCTGGAGCCCGGTGGAGCAGTGCCCACAGGAGGGCACTGCAGACT
>NW_010441542.1:0-293 GCF_000710305.1 Buceros rhinoceros silvestris | reverse complement strand
AGCCTGTGCCCGCAGCAGTGGGGTGGCTGCCAGCTCCCCTCCAAGGGCACTCCACCTCCTCCTCCTCTTCCTCCCCCACCTCCTCCAGCCAGGTGATGTGGGGTTGCTGTGGGACCAGCCTGCAGTCTCTCTGCCCTCCGCGCTTCCGCTGCGAGCTGGCACGTCTGCGGCTCTCCCCTGGCTCTGCAAATTGCTCCTGGCTCTGAAGGGCTGGAACTGGCCCAGGGAGGTGGGCAGGCAGGAGGGGAGGCAGGCTTCCCTCTGCCCCGCAGCCTCCCAGGGCAAGGGCCGGC
>NW_010441541.1:0-293 GCF_000710305.1 Buceros rhinoceros silvestris | reverse complement strand
TTCTTCTTCTTCTTGATGTTCCACAATGCCATGTAGTTCTGGTGGCACAAAGACTTCTTTATTAACGTTGCTCACCCAGCTATTCTTTGCTTTGTTTGATTTGTTCTGACTCATTTCAGCTAAAACATGAAACAAGAACATCGTTTTCTCTCATATGTTCATACCAGATTTCTTAAAAAGCAAATACAAGTATTTGCATTCAGCCCTAAAGCTGTTTCAGGAGTCCACTCTACTTGAATTATGTACAGAAGTAGATCTGGAGTCTTCAGAAGAGTAATTTTTTAATGCTACTA
>NW_010441540.1:0-293 GCF_000710305.1 Buceros rhinoceros silvestris | reverse complement strand
CTCGGCTCCTCGGACGCTGCAGCCATGGACATGAATACATCCAACACCCGAACTGACAACTCCTCCTACCCACGGCTGACTCACCAGAAGGGGAAAGCAGTGTTACCGGTCACCTGTTCACACTACGCCTTCCTGAGCTCATGCCACTCAGACAGTCCCACCACAGACAACACCCTCGAGTGCTCCCAGCTATAAACGCTAGAAGATTTGATGGCCAAGCGAGCAGGGAACTCCCCACAGCTTACCGAGCCCAGGACTCTCCCCGAGGAGCCTGTCAGCAGGCACGAATCTCC
>NW_010441539.1:0-293 GCF_000710305.1 Buceros rhinoceros silvestris | reverse complement strand
ACTTCCCGTAATTTTGCAGTCTCATTCCTTGCCGGATGTAATCGGCTGCTCAGATAATTGCTGTTGCTGCTCAGATAAAATTGCTGCTGTCGTTGCACCGTTGTCCGGGCAGTGCCTGGCCTTTCCTGGGAACCACGGTGACAGGGGTGAGGCACCGCAGCTGGAGCAGAGCCCATTTCCACCCGGGGCACCGCCAGCTCCCCTCCAGCTGTAACCTTCCCTCGATTTCCTGCACTGCTCAGGTTTTCGACCCCAAACACCACAGCTGCAGCTCCAGCATGGAGCTCAGAGGG
>NW_010441538.1:0-293 GCF_000710305.1 Buceros rhinoceros silvestris | reverse complement strand
AGCAGGAATAGAAGACCTGCGTGGGTGTTTGCGGGCTGGAGGTTGACATTGGCATTTCTGGGCACCAAAAGGAAAAATCTTGAGATGGGAATAGTATCAGTCGGGTGCTAAGGTTGTATTGTATTCAGGAATTCAGCCCCTGGAGGAATGTTTGGCGAGGTTGAACACAGCAGCGAAGAGGCTCTTGCAGGTGTCTAAATTCGGTGTCTCATTGAAATCCTCCGTGGATCAGCAGTAAGAGACAAGGGGATATGAGACAGATTCAGGGCTGCTGAAGCAAAGCAACGCATAAA
>NW_010441537.1:0-293 GCF_000710305.1 Buceros rhinoceros silvestris | reverse complement strand
TGTCAGGCACTGTGAGCACCACAGCTCCAGTCAAAACGTGGTGGTCACAGCAAGCAGGAGAGCTGGCCGCAGGGGCAGGATGATGGACCGCCCAGGGCTGGTGGCCATCAGAAGAGACTGTCCCCAGCACGCTGGCTGGTTTATACGGAGCGTGACATTCGTGGTGTGGAACCCTTCTGGTGGCCAGCTTGGGTCAGCTGCCCTGGCTTTCCCTCCTCCTGCTTTAGCACCTGGCTAACTGGACTGCTGAAGACCTTGATGGCTATGGAGACCCACATACCATGGCTGGCCAC
>NW_010441536.1:0-293 GCF_000710305.1 Buceros rhinoceros silvestris | reverse complement strand
GGGTCTGTTCCATGCAGTGTGGGGGTCTGAGCAGATCCAGGTGCTGGTGAAAAAGGAAGAAGGGAGGTCTGGAGCCACGGTGATCAGTCCAGGCAGGCAGGGCTGGAGCCACAGCAGGGCTGTGTGGTATGCTGAGACAGCAGAGGCCCCGAGCAAGAGAAAAAACTGAGAGCAAAGCCCACTGGAGCCAGCCCAGAAGTCCCTCGGAGGTGCAAGCTGCAAGCCCCAATATCCACATGGCTTTTGAAGCGACAGGACGCCTGCCAAAGTTTTCACAACCAGTGAGATGTGTG
>NW_010441535.1:0-293 GCF_000710305.1 Buceros rhinoceros silvestris | reverse complement strand
GGGTGTCAGGAAACCCTCTGTGGTGTGGCAATGGGAAGGTGGCAAAGCAACTTCTCCCAGCTCCTGACTCATCCCTGCCGCGCTGCCCTTGCCAGATCACCAGGATAAACACGAGCCGGTCTCCTAGCAGGGATGCTGCAAACAGCCAGCGCCACGCACAGCCAGGACAACATCTGTACAGAGCCAGCATCCTGCCAGGCACCAACCCCCTGCCAAGCGGCAGCCAGGGGATGCCAGCGCTGGCTCCCTTCACGGAGGGATGGAAACGGCTCCTCCCGCCAGCGCCCTTCCTG
>NW_010441534.1:0-293 GCF_000710305.1 Buceros rhinoceros silvestris | reverse complement strand
GACACTCCCTGGTGCCCATTTGAGCTTCAGAACAGGCCAAACAGAGAGATTTCTATCAAAGAGAGGAAGAACGCCGCTTCCTCCACGCAGCAGTGAAGGACTCTTCTGCAGGTACATTTCCCGTTTCCTTGAGGGGGTGGAAAGGGACATGCGGGGGGTCCCTGCCCCCTCATCAAGAGATGCACTGCTGAGGGACGAGAGGAAGGATCATCCCCATAAGCTGGTGAGGAAGCCGTCCTCCTGGGATCAGACACAGATATCATCTCCTACAGAGGGACACAGAACACCCCAGT
>NW_010441533.1:0-293 GCF_000710305.1 Buceros rhinoceros silvestris | reverse complement strand
CACAAGCCAGGTCACAACGGGGAGAGTGACAATAGAGGACAACCCCACGCTCAGGACTGTGTCCATCACCATGACTGACCTCCAGGCAGAGGACTCGGACACATACTCCTGTGCTTACCGTCCCTACAGTCACACTGGTGATTATGTTCTACTAAAGACAATCTCGTTGAATGTTTTCCAGGGTGAGTACCTTTTCTCCCACACAAACTTAAGTCTTGTCAGAAAGTAACATAGTTCCTTCCCCTGCTCCGTCCCTCTCTCACACACAGCTGAGCAGCTCCCGGGGCCCCTAC
>NW_010441532.1:0-293 GCF_000710305.1 Buceros rhinoceros silvestris | reverse complement strand
TTTCGGCCCAGCCCCGGGCGCGGGGTGGCCCCTTCCCCCCAGCAGCCGCAGCACCCGTACCACCATCCGCGCCCTCACCAGTAGCACGGCCACGGCTGTGTGTAGCTTGGCACAGCCCAGTGCCTTCATTCCCCAGCGGGCAGCGGTCCCTGCAGAGAGAGTGGGCGAAGGAGCTGTGAGTGTGGCAGGGTCTCCCCCCGGGCACACATGGCCCAGGGGACGAGGACACCAGCTTGCCTGTCCTGGGGGCTTCAAGCTGCGACACACCTTGGCTCCAGCGGTGCTTGCAGTAC
>NW_010441531.1:0-293 GCF_000710305.1 Buceros rhinoceros silvestris | reverse complement strand
TTATGAAGTCTGTGTAAGAGCTGGTTACTGACAAGTAACTAGAATTTCACCTTTGGAGGAAAGACTAGCAAAAAACAAAGCCTTGACTCCAGGGGGCCAAAGCAAGACCACCACAGAAAAATCTGTGGGCAAAATACACTTACCATGTACATTGGTGAACCACACAACGTTGCTGCCATCATATTATTCTGCAGATATCGGGCAAATCCAAAGTCAGCTGCAAAGAGAAGCAGAGGTAGGTCAGACACCAGTTCTTGGGAGCCTGCACCTTCTCCAGTTGATTCCCTGCATTT
>NW_010441530.1:0-293 GCF_000710305.1 Buceros rhinoceros silvestris | reverse complement strand
GGAAGCAATAAATCAAACAACCAACCATAAGATGACCTTTTATAGTAGGACAAAATGTAAGTCTATTTTGGAGAAATCCATTCTCCACTGAGAAGTCAATTTGGCTAACTGGGAAAGAAATGAAAGCAAGTAGAAAGACACTGCAGGAGTTTCACCATACAAAATTCGACCAATGTGAATGACAGGCGCACATCAGAGAAGATATGTTGCAGCTTAGCAGCTACAGCACTAGTGTCAGCCCCAAATTTCTAGTGGTGTTTGGGAGGCTGCAGAGAGAAGATGAAAAGCAGCAC
>NW_010441529.1:0-293 GCF_000710305.1 Buceros rhinoceros silvestris | reverse complement strand
GTGGCAGGGTCTTTCAATAAAAGCATCCTGGCTCAAAGCAGTGGTGTCCCTGCAGCACTGTGGCTCTGTGTGCTCACGTGTACAGCACTTCTTGGATGTGTGTGTGGCCCGTGGGAGGTGACCTGTTCTCCCATGCTGTGCAAGAGCTCCAGGCCCTCAAAGGTCTCATGCTCCTCTGCAACCCTCAAGGGAGGGAGTGCAGAATGCGGGGCCACATCCTGCTGCTGGACCCCACCGTGGACAGCATCAGCTGCTTCCTCTGCACAACAAAACGGGCTGCAGTGAGCAGAGAC
>NW_010441528.1:0-293 GCF_000710305.1 Buceros rhinoceros silvestris | reverse complement strand
GCAGAATTTGGGCAGAATTTAAGGAATTTTGGGAGGATTTCAAAGAATTTTGGGAGAATTTCAAGATTTTGTGAAGATTTTCAAGAATTTTGGGAGAATTTTGAGAGTTTTGGAAAGAATTTGAAGAAATTCTGGAGAGATTTGAGGAATTTTGGGAGGATTTCCAAGAATTTTGGAAGAATTTCAAGAATTTGTGAAGATTTTCAAGAATTTTGGGAAGAATTTGGGGGAATTCAGGGCAAATTTAAGGGATTTTTGATGCGTTTAAAAGACTTTGCAAAGAATTTTGAGAA
>NW_010441527.1:0-293 GCF_000710305.1 Buceros rhinoceros silvestris | reverse complement strand
CAACCAGATGATTCTATGATTCTATGAAAAGAAAACTTACTTCAAATTATCTCTCTAAAAACTTGAGCTACACATGTGACAAAGACCACTGACTATACGATCTGTAAATTGTGTTTGAAAGACCTTTTATGTCCCCAGAGTCCCTGCAGTTTCTGTAGTCAGAATCAAGTGTTACTTTAAGAAATAACTAACTATGAGGCACCTGTAAAACTGATGTAGTTCCCTGTTCAGTACACAAATAGAGTTTATGAAATTCTCAAAATACATGATGAATTTATTTTTCCATGGTCCTC
>NW_010441526.1:0-292 GCF_000710305.1 Buceros rhinoceros silvestris | reverse complement strand
AATAAGACAGCATGGGGTCACCTTAACCCAGTCATCGCCGATAGGAAAACCCTTTGTCCTGAGTTTGTTCTGGTTTGTGTTGATGAATAGCAAAGGTTTACATTCAGGAAGTCTCACTTCTGTCTTGAAAGATTGCCTTGTTTCAGAAAACACTTTCATGCTGAGAGACAGCTGTCCAATAAGGTTTATCACAGTGACAGTATCCTACAGACTGACAGGCAGAACAGTGCTTCAGCTGTGGGTAGAAGGATTGAATAATGGTCGAAAACAGAAAACTTGCTCTACCGTCACC
>NW_010441525.1:0-292 GCF_000710305.1 Buceros rhinoceros silvestris | reverse complement strand
CATGAATGACCACACAAGCCAGACCCTGGGCAGAATCCAGGAAGACTACACAGGTGCAAGCAAAAAAATATTGGTGCCCGAGTTGTCTTTTATTCCATTTTACTAGTCAGAGGAAAGGGTGCAACCAGAAATAGACATATGATACAAATCAATTTCTGGCTTCATGGCTCTTGCCATTGTGAGGGTTTTGGCTCTTACAAGACATTTTTCAATGAGTGTAGTCTGCTAGGGAAGGATTGCATCCACCTGACTAGAAGAGGAAAGGAAATCTTTGGCAGCAGGCTGGCCAACT
>NW_010441524.1:0-292 GCF_000710305.1 Buceros rhinoceros silvestris | reverse complement strand
GTTGCATTGTAAATAAACCATCGTTATTCGTCCCCCCAATTTGCTTGTTTCACATATTCGGTGTCGGCCTTGTAAGACCAGTTTTATTTTCCCCTTTTCACAACAGTGTTGTATTCTAGCAGTGTGTCGTGGTTTAACTCCAGCCAGCACCTGAGCACCATGCAGCTGCTCACTCCTTCCACCTCAGAGGTGGATGGGGAAGGGTTTGGGAAAAAATAAACAGTTTAATAAATAAAGTGAAAGTGATAATGAGTAAAGTTAAGAAAAGTTTAATAACTGTTATAATAATAAT
>NW_010441523.1:0-291 GCF_000710305.1 Buceros rhinoceros silvestris | reverse complement strand
CCTCTGGATTGGCTAAAACTAGACAGAAGACGAAGTTGCTTACTCAGCCCTGCGTGCTCCAGAAAGATTACTCCTCATTATCTTCCTTGTGACAAAAAATCCCATTCAGTCACCACAGGGCAGAGTACATAAGGAATTGTTATGCCTGCGCATCAGACACATCAAGAGCTACACAGCCAATGGCTGGGTGATGGCAATGGGCAGGTCACGCTGAACCGGCTGGACAACGCTGCAGCCACTGACTTCACTGAATGCACAGGGGAAGCCTGATGTTGTGTCTCTCTTTAGAAC
>NW_010441522.1:0-292 GCF_000710305.1 Buceros rhinoceros silvestris | reverse complement strand
GCAATGAGCCACCGCAGCTCCCGCAGCCCGCTCCCCACGCAGCCACGCCAGGATAAACAGCGAGGGGCTGCAGTGCCTCTGTTTAATAATGCATGGCACAGAGGCACCGGACGCACGCTGGGAGCCGCGGGGACAAGGAGTCAGCACTGCAGCACTCAACCGGTGGGGTCCACCCCGGCATCCCCTGGTGCTCATGGGTTGTGGACATCTCGGGGCTCTGGGTGGCCCTGAGGCTGGGTGAGCAGAGCTCCCCGTCACAGGGCACAGAGCAGCAGCGGCAAAGCCGAGGCAC
>NW_010441521.1:0-292 GCF_000710305.1 Buceros rhinoceros silvestris | reverse complement strand
CTGCCAGCTTCCTTCACAGCTATTGCAGCTCCTCCTTTGCTCCCCTTCTCTAACTCCCAACCTGCCCCCGGGTGCATGCAGCACTTTGTGTTCTCGTGCCAAACAGGGACCAAGTGCCTTTTCCTCCCTGTCCACTGTCTCCATTGTCATTGGTCTTATGGTCTTCTACGGTTCCCCAGTAAACAGAGTAATGTGGGCGGGCTGGTATGGCAACGGCTCTCAGAAGACATCTCAAGTCTTCTCCTCTGCTCCTCTCTGTGTAGCATGATGCCTGTGAGAGGAACATAGACGG
>NW_010441520.1:0-291 GCF_000710305.1 Buceros rhinoceros silvestris | reverse complement strand
AGATGGTTCGAGACACAGCAAATGTGGTGACGCGTGCCTGAATGGAGCATCGCAGGGTCAGGGACCTGCTGGGGACTCCCCTCATGCTTTCCGGCAGTTTTGGTAGGGTTTCTGTCTGTTTACTCTTGATACAGACAAATGTCTACCACAAAACATGGCCAGGCTTGGCATGAAATCCTCTCTGTGCTCGTATCCTATCACTCTGCTGCTTTAAATGTAAGACCTCGTGTGGCAGTACAACCTCCCTGCCTGTCTGCGTGGAGCCTATACAAAAGACAGGGTCTGCAGCAG